>NC_069505.1:554993188-555215688 GCF_027579735.1 Bombina bombina
CTTAGGGACCGACTGCCAAGAGTCCCGAATGGTGTCTGATATGGGATACATTTTCTTGAAGTTAGGAGGAGGAGAGAACGGTATACCCGCTCTGTCCCATTCCTTTTTTTAAATTTCCGAAATTCTTTTAGGAACCGGAAAAACATCAGTGTAAGTAGGTACTTTTAAATATTTGTCCATTTTACACAATTTCTCTGGTGGTATCACAATAGGGTCACAATCATCCAGAGTCGCTAAAACCTCCCGAAGTAACAGGCGGAGGTGTTCAAGCTTAAATTTAAAGGACATCCGAATCTGTCTGAGGTAACATATTTCCTGAGTCTGAAAGTTCTCCCTCAGACAACAATTCCCTGACCCCCAACTCAGAGCCCTGTGAGGGTACATCGGAAATAGCCAACAAAGCATCAGAGGATTCAGTATTCACATTAATACCTGACCTACTGCGTTTACCCTGTAATACTGGCAACTTAGATAATACCTCTGTAAGGGTAGTTGACATAACTGCAGCCATATCCTGCAGAGTGAAAGAATTAGACGCACTAGATGTACTAGGCGTCGCTTGTGTGGGCGTTAAAGGTTGTGACACTTGGGGAGAATTAGATGGCATATCCTGATTCTCTCAGACTGAGAATCATCCTTAGGCACACTTTCATTACCTAAAATATGCGTTTTACATTGTAAGGCCCTTTCAGTACAAGAGGTACACAAAGTAAGAGGGGGTACCACAATGGCTTCTAAACAAATAGAACAATTAGTTTCCTCAATGTCAGACATGTTGAACAGACTAGCAATAACCACAATAGTCGTAGATCACCTTATTTATTGATTTAAACAACTTTTAGAAAAATGTGTACTGCGCCTTTAAGAAATAAAAAGCGCACAATTTTTTCTCCGACTGCCAAAAACGTTAATAAAGGCTATACAATTAAATATTTATACTCAATTGGCCCAAAAATTATTGCACCCTATAAAAACAAGGTGAATTTACCCTCTAAGAAACATTTTGAACAAAAAATATGTTTTGACAGAAAAAATGACCCCTGCACCTCGCCACACCTCTGCTGTAGCGCCTACCTGCCCCCAGGGTACAGCAAAATGACTCGACAACGATGCGGAGAGCAGAACCCAATGTTAGGCCCCACCGGAGCAAATGCCTGCTGCATTCTCAGTCAGATTAAGCTGCGCGCCTGAGCGCGCGAAATAGGCCCCGCCCATCATGGACGCTGTCCTAACACTCTGTCTAACCGCATGGGAAGCGGTTTTGAAACTAAGCCATGTGGTCCCCATAGAATCTCTTAATAAAAAAACTGCAGCCCTACTGACTTTGTAAATATAAAATGTCAAGCTGCCTCCCAGTATAAACACAGGATCTTCAGTAACACCTTCAGTGTACAGGTCTACTGCTTACCCCTTCCCTTGCAGGGAAAAAAATGTCAGCCAGTTCTGATATACAAAAGTCTCCTCAGAAATAAAAGACTGAACATACCTCAATGCTGCTTGTAGCATGACACCGTTCTCCACACTGAAGATTTATCTTGCACTATCTTCAGAAGCTCTGTGGGAACCAAAATGGATCTTAGTTACATCTGCTAAGATCATCAACCTCAGGGCAGAAATTTTCTTCATTCCATATCTCCCTGAGGAAAATAGTACTCACCGGTACCATTTAAAATAAAAAACTTCTTGATTGAAGAATCTAAAACTAACACCTCACTTTACCTCTTCCTATTACTAACACAGACAAAGAGAATGACTGCGGTGGAGGGAAGGGAGGAGCTATATATACAGCTCTGCTGTGGTGCTCTTTGCCACTTCCTGTTAGCAGGAGGTTAATATCCCACAAGTAAGGATGAAATCCGTGGACTCGTCGTATCCTGTAGAAGAAAACAAGTTAATATACATTTTTAAATAACACAATACTAAATGTTTTAACTAAACAAGAGTTTAGAAATGAATATTTGGTGGAATAACCCTGATTTTCAATCACAGCTTTCATGCGTCTTGGAATGCTCTTCACTAGTCTTTCACATTGATGTTGGTTGACTTTATGCCACTCCTGGTGCAAAAATTCATGCAGCTCGGCTTTGTTTGATGGCTTGTGACCAACCATCTTCCTCTTTATCACATTCCATAGTTTTTCAATGCGGTTTAGGTCTGGAGATAGGGCTGGCGATGACAGGGTCTTAATATAGTAGCCCACCATCCACACCCTAATTGACCTGGCTGTGTCAAATCTTTACCACATTTCCCAATAGGTGCGAGTCCCTGTGGCTTGTAGGCCTCTCCAGGTCTCCATCTAACCATTAGACGACCAGTTGTTGGGCAAAACTGAAAAAAGGACTCATCAGAGAAGATGACCGGAACACTTTCTTCTTTTCTGACAATGTTGCCCAACTCTGAGGATTGTTTTTTTCCCAGCAGGACAATGCTTCATGCCACACAGCCAGGTCAATTCAAGGTGTGGCTGAAGGACAACCAGATCAAGCCCAATCTCCAGACCTGAACCCCATTAAAAACCTTTGGAACATGATCAAGAGGAATATGGTTGGTCACAAGCCATTCAAAGCCGAGCCGCTTGAGTTTTTGTAACAGAAGAGGCATAAAGTCACCCAACAGCAATGAGAAAGACTGGTGGAGAACATGCCAAGACGCATAAAAGCTGTGATTGAAATTATAGGGTTACTCCAACAAATATTAATTTCTGAACTCTTGCTCAGTTAAAACATTAGTATTGTGTTGTTTAAAAAAGGATTATGGACTTGTTTTCTTTGCATTATTCGAAAACACTGCATCTTTTTCTTTATTTTGACCAGTTGTCATTTTCTGCAAATAAAAGCTCTAAACATTTTTATTTGGGAGAAATGTTGTCAGTAGTTTATAGAATAAGACAAAAATGTTCATTTTACTCAAACACCTACTTAGAAATTAATTAAATGTTTCCAGAGCTGTGTGTGTGTGTATATTATATATATATATATATATATATATATATATATGTATATATATGTATATATATATATATATATATAATATATATATATATATATATATATATATATATATACACACACACACATATATATATACATACACACACGAACTCATACATTTATGTGTAGTAGATGAATGGAGATTGAAGGTTCGCTTGGGACATTATGAATACATTTCTATAATGGAGTATGTTATATACATGTGAGAGTAGCTTATGAATGCTTTTTGAGGGGTTGTAGTTTGTATTGAAAATTTACTTATATATTTGTTATAAACTCAGAAGCTGGGAATCAGTTCTATTACCCTCTGACTTGTCTGAGTAAAGGGTTGGGGAGGGAGTGTTCGTACCCACTTGTTGTATACTACACAACAATATAAGTGCGTCTGCTATTTCCACGTACAGGTAAACCAAAGTTTTGCAAAGAATCATTATCTGAAGATAAGAAGCAATGCTTGGCAGAAGAGGAAACCACAGTCTTGAGAGGTTTGTTTTGGATATTGATGAGGCTCTGAGGTCCAGAGGAGTAGCAACATATAGTTTATTTTGTTAGGTCTAGTGGGACTCTTGGGAAGAAGCTCTGCATCTCTTATAGAGGAAAGGAGTAATGTTCTTTAGATCCATCAAAAAACATCTGCAAGGGTAATTATGGTATAAAAAGATAGGCTTTGTAGGTTTTTTTCTACCTAGACTTTTATCAAATTGTTATAAACATCTTTCCTTGTACTTCCACTTATTTTTCATACTCCTCTTACACCTAATGCCCAAATTTGGTTTTGTCCCTCGTCACTTAGAATCTGAACGGTTTCTCTCCACAATACCCTTGGAAAAGTCAAAATCTTAGTTATTAGGGTCTTCTTTAGGTTCCTTTAAAATAAGCTTTGATCTGGACTGCAGATTATGTTTAGCCAAACTCCTTGATATCCACCTTCTAGCAATTGTCTACTATAGTCAAAGTCCTCTTCCCTTGTCCCACAGGTTCCCCAGAGCCTTTTCTCTTTGTTACACAGCTGGAGATTCCTTTCTTACTTGCCCCACTCCTCCACCTGTTCCTCCCCCCCTGTGCCTCCTCTCGCAGTGGCTACGGTGACGCATGAAGCTGTCCCTCCACATGAACTTCTTGGCACACACCTCACACTCATACGGCTTTACACCAGTATGTGTCTTCATGTGCTCTGTCAAGTGGTGCTTCATTTTAAACTTTTTCCCACACACAGGACAGTCGAAAGGACGCAAGTTAAGGTGCATGTTGACATGCCGGTCGCGCATGCTCTTGTGTGAGAATGCTTTTCCACAGTGGCACAAAAAGATCTTGCCACTGTCTCCACCCTGACCTGTTCCTGTCCCACCTTGCCCTGCTGCCCCATGTCCAGAAGGCAACACCATAAGCTGGTTTCCCTGCATGTCCAAGGGCAGCAGAGGTGGTCCCTGGGGATAACCTGAAACACCACCAGTGCCATCCTCATATGGCATGCCATCTGACGGTTCACAAAAGTTCACTTGCTCCTCTGGAGCATTCAAAGTACGGACATCACTGATACTCAGGTGTTCCTCATCTTCATCCTCTTCTAGTTCGTCTTCCTCTTCTTCCTCCTCACCCTCACAAGTCAATAACAATCCTGGGTGTGGCCGTTCCTTTTTAACGTATACCCAATGGCGTTGCGGCACAATACTAGGTCTCCTGTAGCTAGAGCAGCTTGCTACTGATGCCTCTACCAGATCTTGATCTCCTTCAACACTCACCTCTTCAGTGGCTTCATTTGCCGCTTCATTTTTTGTCCTAGATCTTTCCCCACAGGACTCGAGTGGTGCCTCTCGTGGGCTGAAATAGTTGCTGCTGCTAGGTGACTGGTTCTCGCTGGCTCTGCCAGAGTGAGGTCTCTGAGGTGTAGGGACATCACCTCCACCAGTTATTTCTCCACCACAGCTACTACCACCTCTGGCCTCCTTGAGAAGTTCAGAACACTTATCTACCACATGCCACATCTGGAGAACGCTGCCAACTGTTAGGTAGTTAACAATTTCATCAGCCAACATAGTAAGGCGGCCTGTATAGGCAGCACACAACACAGCCTCAAAGGCTGCTGGGTCAACAACCCCGGGCAGAGCCACGCAATTCATTCCTTTCAGTAGCACCTGGTCATGGAAGTACGGAGAAGAGGCTGCCAGCACTGCCCGATGTGCTCTGAAGACTCGGCCCTGTGCATGAATGGAAACATCACACAACTTTCCTTCTACCCGTTGCTGGTTCAAGCTCTCCAAAAGTGAACTGGCCACGTCTGGGAAGTCCACGTGGATAAGAGGGGGTGCTGCATCCATGATGATGGAAAAGCAAAGGGGAATAACCTGCAGGGGAGAGAGAGGCAGTATGAGATACACCCAATATTAGTTTATAGTTTTACACGCAATGCAGGTAGCCCTCAATTCACAATAACAATTTACAGCACTGACAGCAGACACAAAAAGTAAGACCTAATTAAATTCAATGAAAGGATAAATTAACAGCAATACATAATTAAAGGGACATAAAACAAATTGGGATAGGAGACAAAATATAATAATATGTACTTGAATTACTTTACCTGCAAATTTATACTGCATTGCCTCACCATTAACCCTTCTGTTTAAGTTTCCGAATTGTAAAGCTCTAACTCCCCCACACATTTCCTTCTATGGCTGTATCTATGTTTATTGTTGTTTTGGTAGAATGCAAAAGTGCATAGGGATTATCTGCTGGGCATACCTAGAAGCTGTGAACTCAGTTGAAATACAATGACTGTGTCTGAACACTGATAAGGGGGGTGGAGCTGACTGCTCCAAACAGCATGGCTATGTAAGTATTTTGCTTATTTTTGAAAATTATTTTAAAATACTTGCGAGCAATTTTTATTACTAATTAGCCCTTTTAGGATATGCACAGGTATATTATTATAACCATGTTGGTTATGCAAAACTGGTGAATGGGTAATAAAGGGATGATCTATCTTTTAAAGCAATACAAATTCTGGAGTAGACTGTCCCTTTAATCCATACACAATGTCATGCTCTCCCAGAGGTTTCTGTAAGATTGTTTTGGGCTGTTTTTCTACCTAGAAGATATTATCACATAGTCTTGGTTATGTAGTTATCAAACTATGTATCTGTAGAAATAAGATGCCTCCTCTTCGCAGCAAAAAGCTATACACTTTCAAATTTGAGAAATAGACCTTAAAGGGACACTCAAGTCAAAATTAAACTTCAAGATTCTGATACAGCAGCAATTTTAAGCAACTTTTTAATTTACTCCTATTTTTAATTTTTTTTTTCGTTCTCTTTGTATCTTTATTTGAATGGAAGCTTAGGCGCCAGCCCATTTTTGGTTCAGCACCTGGGTAGCGCTTGCTGATTGGTGGCTACATTTAGACACCAATCAGAAAGCGCTACCCAGGTTCTGAACCAAAAATGGGATGGCTCCTATGTTTAGATTCCTGCTTTTTAAAATAAAGATATGAAGAGAACAAGAAAGCTGCTTAAAATTGTATGTTCTATCGGAATCATGAAAGTTTAATTTTGACTAGCGTATTTTTCATGATTCAGATACAGCATATCATTTTATAATATGTTTGATCACATTTGCTTTATTCTCTTGGTATCCTTTGTTGAAGGGGAATAATACTCTATTGGGAGCTAGCTGAAAACATTGGGTGAGCCAACGACAAGCAGGTAGCGCATAGTATTGTATTGCCTATAACGATGAAGCAAATGAGATAAGAGAACTAAATAGGAAAGTTGTTTAAAATTGTATGTTATGTCTGAATCATGACAGTTTAATCTAGACTTCACTGTCCCTTTAACCCCTTAGGGACCAGAACACTATTTAATTTTCTGTCCGTTTGGGACCAGGGCTATTTTTACATTTCTGCAGTGTTTGTGTTTAGCTGTAATTTTCCTCTTACTCATTTACTGTACCCACACATATTATATACCGTTATTATCATCATCCTATAATATAAAAGGCCAAGTCTGTTTGTCCAAAGCTATCATGCGCAGTAGAGACTGCGCGAGGACAAACACACCTGGCCTTCAACAAACTAACCTGTCCGCTGCGAGAACTGTAGGCATAAAGGGAGCGGGGCCAGGCATGACGGGGGGCGGGGCCGGCCATGGCCGTGAGAGAGAGCGCCCTACAGAGAGGGGGGGTAGAGAGCAAAAGAGAGAGGTGGGAGAGAGAGCAAAACAGAGGAGAGAGAGCAAAAAAGAGAGAGAGAGAGCAAAAGAGAGGGGAGAGAGAGCAAAAGAGAGTGGGGAGAAAAAGAGCAAAAGAGAGTGGGGAGAAAAAGAGCAAAAGAGAGTGGGGAGAAAAAGAGCAAAAGAGAGTGGGGAGAAAAAGAGCAAAAGAGAGTGGGGAGAGAGAGCGCACAATAGAGAGGGGGAGAGAGAGAGAGCACAAAAGAGGGGGGGAGAGAGAGCACAAAAGAGGGGGGGGAGAGAGAGCACAAAAGAGAGGGGGGGGAGAGAGAGCACAAAAGAGAGAGAGAGAGAGAGCACAAAAGAGAGAGAGAGAGAGAGCACAAAAGAGAGAGAGAGAGCACAAAAGAGAGAGAGAGAGAGAGCACAAAAGAGAGAGAGAGAGAGAGCACAAAAGAGAGAGAGAGAGAGAGCACAAAAGAGAGAGAGAGAGAGAGCACAAAAGAGAGAGAGAGAGAGAGCACAAAAGAGAGAGCGCGCAAAAAAGAGGGGGAGAGAGAGCGCGCAAAAGAGAGGGGGAGAGAGCGCAAAAGAGGGGGAGAGAGCGCAAAAGAGAGGGGGAGAGAGCGCAAAAGAGAGGGGGGAGAGAGAGCGCAAAAGAGAGGGGGAGAGAGAGCAAAAGAGAGGGGGAGAGAGAGAGAGCAAAAGAGAGGGGGGAGAGAGAGAGCAAAAGAGAGGGGGAGAGAGAGAGCAAAAGAGAGGGGGAGAGAGAGAGCAAAAGAGAGGGGGAGAGAGAGAGCAAAAGAGAGGGGGAGAGAGAGAGCAAAAGAGAAGGGGGAGAGAGAGCAAAAGAGAGGGGGAGAGAGAGAGCGCGAGTGCAAAAGAGAGGGGGGGAGAGTGCAAAAGAGAGGGGGAGAGAGAGAGCAAAAGAGAGGGGGGAGAGAGAGCAAAAGAGAGGGGGGAGAGAGAGAGCAAAAGAGAGGGGGAAGATTGCAAAAGAGAGGGGGAGAGAGAGCAAAAGAGAGGGGGGAGAGAGAGAGCAAAAGAGAGGGGGAAGAGAGAGAGAGAGCAAAAGAGAGGGGGGAGAGAGAGCAAAAGAGAGGGGGGAGAGAGAGCAAAAGAGAGGGGGGGAGAGAGCAAAAGAGAGGGGGGAGAGAGAGAGCAAAAGAGAGGGGGGAGAGAGAGAGCAAAAGAGAGGGGGGAGAAAGAGAGCAAAAGAGAGGGGGAGAAAGAGAGCAAAAGAGGGGGGAGAGAGAGCAAAAGAGAGGGGGGGAGAGAGAGAGCAAAAGAGAGGGGGGGAGAGAGAGAGCACAAAAGAGGGGGGGAGAGAGAGAGCAAAAGGAGAGGGGGGAGAGAGAGAGCAAAAGAGAGGGGGGAGAGAGAGAGCAAAAGAGAGGGGGGGAGAGAGAGAGAGCAAAAGAGAGGGGGGAGGAGAGAGAGCAAAAGAGAGGGAGAGAGAGAGAGCAAAAGAGAGGGGGGTGAGAGAGAGCAAGCAAAAAAGAGGGGGAGAGAGAGAGCAAGGGGTGGGACCGCTGTACTGCAAAAAATGGCCTGTGTACACGGGCTTTAGGACTAGTATCATATAATTTACTATAAAAAAAATAAAATAAAGTATGATGAAAATTTTTTAAAAACAAACACATTTTCTAACTTTGACCCCCAAAATCTGTTACACATCTACAACCATCAAAAAACAAACATGCTAAATAGTTTGTAAATTATGTCCTGAGTTTAGAAATACCTAATGTTTACCCCCTTTAAAAAGGGACACTGAACCCAATTTTCTTCTTTCATGATTCAGATAGAGCATGCAATATTAAGCAACTTTATCATTTACTCCTATTATCAATTTTTCTTTGTTCTCTTGCTATCTTTATTTTAAAAGCAGGAATGTAAATCTTAGCAGCCAGCCCATTTTAGGTTCAGCACCATGGATAGCGCTTGCTTATTGGAGGCTTACATTTACCCACCAATAAGCAAACATAACCCAGGTTCTCAACCAAAAATGGGTCGGCTCCTATGCATCTCATTCATGCTTTTTAAATAAAGATAGCAAGAGAACGAAGAAAAAGTGATAATAGGAGTAAATTAGAAAGTTGCATAAAATGAAATGCTCTATCTGAATCATGAAAGAAAAAAATTTGTGTTTAGTGTCCCTTTAAGGACTGGGCATTTCAGACTAAAACTTTCCCAAAAGACCAGAGTATTTTTAGCATTTTTGCTATCACTCCATTTGAACAGAAATAGAGCCTTTAAATTTTATATTTACCTATCAAAACTATATATATATACCCAAAGTATTAATCTAGGCCCATTTTGTTATATTTCATGCCACCATTTCACCGCCAAATGCGATCAAATAAAAAAAACTTTAGGTTTCTCACTGAATTTATTTACTAACAGCTTGTGCAATTATGGCACAAATGGTTGTAAATGCTTCTCTGGGGTCCCCTTTGTTCAGAAATAGCAGACATATATGGCTTTGGCATTGCTTTTTGGTTTGGTAATTAGAAGGCCTCTAATTGCAGCTGAGCACCACACTTCTTATTCTTAGCAGTGAAGGGGTTTATTAGGTAGCTTGTAATGTTAATTTTAGCTTTAGTGTATAGATTTCCCTCCCACCTGATACTTCCCACCCCCGAACCCTTTCAAACAGTTCTCTTCCCTCCCCCACTCTGCATCGGTTACTCTCTGGCAGGTATTGCACAATGCCTCAATATCAAGGCATTGTGGCAATACTCTTAAGACCCTTCAGAGAACACGGAAGTGGGCCGTGGACTCTCCTTGTACAGAAGGAAATTAAATTATCTGGTAAGCATAATTTATGTTTTCCTTCTTAATACAAGGAGAGTCCACGGCTTCATTCCTTACTGTTGGGAAACTTATACCCAAGTTCTAGAGGACACTGAATGAAAATGGGAGGGACAAAAAGAGGCGTACCCTAATATGAGGGCCCCACAGCCTGCAAAACCTTTCTTCCGAGGCTGCTTCAGCTGAAGCTAAAACATCAACCTTGTAAGATTTAGAAAAGGTGTGTAAGGAGGACCAAGTGGCCGCCTTACAAATCTGATCTATAGAGGCCTCGAAAGAGAACTTTCCGGACAACAACTTAATATCGTCTTCATGCACAGGCTCAAACGAAGCCCGTTGCAACACCTTAAGAACCAGATTTAGACTCAAAGGGGGAGCCAAAAATCTGGACACAGGTCTAATCCTAATCAGAGCCTTAACAAAGGACTGAACATCTGGAAGCTCAGAGAGCCTCTTGTGCTGTAAAACAGACAAGGCAGAAATCTGTCCCATCAGGGAACTGGCCGAAAGACCCTTCTCCAGACCATCCTGGAGAAACATCAGAATCCTGGCAACCTTAACTTTATGCCAAGGAAATCCACGCTCTTCACACCAGAATAAGTAGGTTCTCCACACCTTAAGAAAGATGCGACGAGTAAACGGCTTATGAGCTTGAATAAGAGTATCAATAACTCTCTCAGAAAACCCTCTCTTGGCTAGGACTAAGCATTTAATCTCCACGCAGTCAGCCTCAGAGAATCTAGATTTTGATGAACAAAAGGGCCTTGTTCCAGCAGATCCCTGCGACAAGGTAACCTGCATGGACGGGAAGATGACATCCTGCATAGGTCCGCGAACCATGTCCTTCGCGACCATGATGGAGCAATCAGTATTACGGACGCTTGCTCCTGCTTGATGCGGGCCACTACTCGAGGAAGGAGTGGTAAAGGCTAATGCATCTATTAGCTCCGCCTGAGGATCCCTGGACCTCGACCCATATCTGGGTAGATTGGTATTGAGATGCCATGAGATCTATCTCCAGGGTCCCCCACCTGAAGCATATCTCTGCAAACATTTCGGGATGGAGAGACCATTCCCTCAGATGAAAGAATTGTCTGCTGAGAAAGTCCGCTTCCCAGTTGTCCACACCCGGAATGTGGGTTGTTGACAGCGAACAGCTGTGGGCCTCCACCAACTCCAGAATCTGAGATACTTCCCTCATTGCTAGGGTGCTTCTTGTTCCCCCCTGATGGTTGATGTAAGCCACTGAGGTTATATTGTCTGATTGGAATCTGATAAACCGGGCCAAACCCAAAAGAGGCCAAGCCTTCAGAGCATTGTCCAAAATGTTGATCGGGAGGGAGATTTCCTCCTGCGACCACTGGCCATGTGCCTTTTTGGCATCCCAACCAGCTCCCCATCCAGAGAGGCTCACGTCCGTAATCACAATCTCCCAGGATGGTCTGAGAAGGGATGTCACTCGGGACAGATGATCTGGACAGAGCCACCAAGAGAGCAATTCTCTTGACCGGTTGTCCAGGGAAATCTAATGAGACAGATCCGAATGATCGCCATTCCACTGCCTCAGCATGCACAGCTGTAGTGGTCTGAGACGGAACCTGGCAAAGGGTATTATGTCCATGCTGGACACCATGAGACCAATTACCTCCATACACTGAGCCACAGATGGCCTTAAGGAGGTCCAGAGGGCAAGACATGCAGAAGCTAGCTTGCACCTTCTCTGGTCGGTTAGAAATATCCTCATGGATACTGAATCTATTATAGTGCCAAGGAATTCTACCCTGGTGCTTGGGATGAATGAACTCTTCTCTAAGTTTATCTTCCATCCATGTGATCGAAGAAGAGAGAGAAGCCGAATGGTCCTCTGCTAGACGAAAGGATGGCGTTTGAACCAGAATTTTGTCCAAGTGGGGAGCTACTGCTATACCTTAGGTTCTGGCGACAGCCAGGAGAGCTCCCAGAACCTTTGTGAAGATTCTTGGGGCCGTAGCTAGACCAAACGGAAGTGCAATGAACTGGAAGTGCTGATCCAGGAACGCAAACCTTAGGAACTGGAAGTGGTCCCTGTGGATTGGAACGTGAAGGTAGGCATCCTTCAGATCTATAGTGGTCGTGAACGATCCTTCCTGAACTAGAAGAAGAATGGACCTTATTGCCTCCATCTTGAAAGAGGGGTCATTTAGAAACTTGTTTAAGCATTTCAGGTCCAGAATTGGGCGGAAAGTTCCCTCCTTCTTTGGGACCACAAACAGGTTTGAGTAGTATTCCAAACCTCTTTCTGCGATAGGAACCGGGACAATGACCCCTAAGGAGGACAGATCCCGCACGCACCCCAAAAAGGCTTCCCTCTTTTCTGGCTTTAAAGACAGACTTGAGAGGAGAAATCTGCCCTTGGGAGGATGAGATTTGAAACCTATCTTGTATCCTTGAACTATGACCTCCAGGACCCACGGATCCTGCACGTCCCTGGACCAAGCATCTAAAAACAGCGACAGTCTGCCCCCTACACAAACTAGCTTTGCATCTGGGGGCCGCCCCTTCATGCCGACTTGTTCTCTGTGGGCTTCTTGTTCCGCTTGAATTTATTCCAGGATTAAGCCGGCTTCCAAGTGCTCTTGGTTTGCTCTGGCTTAGAGGAGGATTGCTGATGTTGGGACTTCTCAGATCGAAAGGAACGAAAGTTAGACCCTTGTCCCTTAGATTTGTTCTTTTTATCCTGCGGTAGGAAGGCACCCTTGCCCCCAGTAACCATGGAGATAACAGAGTCCAGGCCTGGACCAAATAAAATGTTTCCCTTAAAGGGGAGGGAAAGTAGTCTAGACTTAGAAGTCATGTCAGCAGACCAGGACTTCAGCCAGAGCGCCGAAGCGTCTGCACTAAAAAAACAGAGATGTTAGCATTCATGTTTGCATCACATATAAAAGAATTTGCAATTCTCAAAGGCTTAATTCTTTCCCGGATAACGTTGAGCGGACCCTCCACATTGATCAATTCCGCTAAGGAGTTAAACCAGTAGGCCGCAGCTCCAGCAACCTAGGCAACAGCCGCTGCCGGTTGAAATAAATATCCTGTATGCTGAAACATTTTCCTGAGAAAAGTTTCCATTTTGTTATCTATCGGCTCTCTGAAAGACGAGCTATCCTAAAGAGGGATAGTAGTACGCTTAGCTAACGTGGAGATAGCACCATCCACCTTAGGGACGGAACACCACAACTCTAGTTGAGAGTCCGGGAACAATTTTTTAAAGGCAGACAAGGGAGAAAAGCAAGATCCAATTCTATCCCATTCATTTTTAATAATATTCACCCTTTTCACAGGTACAGGAAAAGTAAGTGGCGCTACCCTGTCCTCGTACACTCTGTCTAATTTAGGGATCAAAGGTTCATCAGGCAACTTGGCCTCTGGAACTTCTAATGAAGACAGAACCTCCTTTAGAAGAAAACGTAAGTGTTCAATTTTAAATCTAAAGGCTGGCTCCTCTGCAGCCGGAGGCCTAGAGGTAGCAGACTCTGATCCAGAAATTTCACCCTCTGAAGACTCAGAGTGTGACCCATCCTGGGATACCTAAAAGGCAGACAAATCAAGTAAATCACTAGATGTCCCCTGGACCGGAGAGCTATGTTTAACCTTTCGCTTGCGCTTAGCAGGGCGAGGTAAAGCACTAAGGGCGTCAGACAACGCCGTCTTTACTGCGCGGTAAAGTCTGATGGTAAAAGGCTCCCTCCAGACGGAGGATCAGGCATGCTATGGGAAGCTGCATGAGACAATGGAGATGATTGATGGGTATGCACCTAACAGAACGGCGAGTCCTCAGAGGTGGACGGCTCAGTTGTACTAAAGGGGTTAACCTTATGGTTGATGCATATGGAACATAGTTTGAGAGGGCGAGCACACCAAGGCCTCCTCACAATATAGACAGATATTACTATAACAAATAGAGAGAGTACCCTCTAGCATATCAGGATCCTCCATAGCTTGCGCTAACAACAGTAGGATACAAATAAATTAACTTTTTATGTTTCTCAAAAACGGCACCTATATAGCCCCAATGACTGGGGCACTCACCACCGCCTAGACCCAGGCACCCAGAGAAGAAGCTACCTCTCCGACAGCTAGCTCGGTCAGGAAAGAGATAACGAGTGTGACCACACCCGGTCACGAGGTGCACAATGCAGGACTGCCCCTGCTATGAGAAAAGGCGCGCCAATGCTATCAAGCTGCGTAGCGTTCAAAGTGAAAGTAAAACATCTGTACGTTCCGTTACCACATAACTACAGTCTATGAGCGCAAAAAATAAATCTCACATAAGCAGCATAAATCAAAGAACACATTTGAATCTATAAAGATAAAAGGAGTCACACTGTGACCCTGTCTTCAGCAATTTTAACATAAGTAAAAATTGAAACGATCTTACCAGAATCCGTGCTGTGGAACAGAAACACAGCCTCTCAAGTGTGAAAGTCTTGTAGCATCGCTCCTGACATGGACTTGAGTGAAGAAAGCAGACAGTGAAACTTGTCAACACTGGTTGCTTAGGGAGCTGTAAGCAGGCAGTCTGGATGGGTTTGCAGAAAGACTCTCCCTGTATCTCCAGACTCTAACTTTCGTCAATGCTCTCACTGAGAGACTGACAAGACTACTTAAAACTCCAGTTCCATAACGAGAGGCATATATCCCTCCTGAGGAACAACTCAGAAATCTTCTGAGACTTCTCTGCCATCCTCCTGTGACGAAAGGCAAAGAATGACTGGGGGGGATGGGGGAAGTGGGAGAGGTATTTAAGCCTTTGGCTGGGGTGTCTTTGCCTCCTCCTGGTGGCCAGGTTCAGTATTTCCCAACAGTAAGGAATGAAGCCGTTGACTCTCCTTGTATTAAGAAGGAAAGTTTAATTTTGTCTAGACTGTCCCTTTAAAGTGATGGTAAAGTTACCGTAATGTCAATAAAGTACAGCATAAAGTGTGTAAAATAAAGATAAGTTTAATTCATCAATTCTTATATTTTTCAATATTAATCGAGTTGTCACCTTTCTAAATCAATTGCCGAATGTGCACAAATTCAACCCGTGTTTTTTTTTTCTTTTTTCAGTGGGTCACGTTTTTGTTGAATCCAATTGAAATGTCGGCCGTTAGGCAGCCGTCACTCCACATCATCCGCCCCTTTAGTTGTAAGCGCATGCGCTACTGAAATTTTCTGAAGATGGGAATCCATGCGCGCTCCCGTTTCGCGCATGCGTGCTACTTACATGTAAGAATCCCATTGTACGTCTGTGGATGACTGCTTCTATACGGAGAACCGCATAACTTTACATCTGAGAACTTTAAATAGAAGTACCGCAATAATGCATTTGGAAAGAATGATCGCCGATTAGTGCATGCGCAATGGTTAGCAGCATCAGCGATTAGTGCATGCGCAGTTATAAACTGCAGCGAGACTGCACATTTTAGAGACACAGAGAGCGGGTGGGACCGCTATAGGAAATCCCTAAGATAAGAAGACGGAAGTAGGGCATGGGAGGAGTTGTGAACTAAGCGGTAGGGATTTTTAAATATAATCTTTAATGCAAAATATTGAACTAATAGAAAAAAAAACTTAGCGAGTGGATTAGGGTCATATGGACAAATGCTAGGTTGTCTTACATAATGTTAAACTTTACCTTCACTTTAAGCTAATCATTAATTTTCTCCTTCCAATAAAGTAAAGCTGAAAAGTTGGTCAAATAGGAACCTATTAAAACTGGAGATAGTTCACCTACCATTAAGTTAATTTATTTCGATGATCTATCTATGTATTTCTAATGGTATAAAGAATAAACAAATCAGTAATTGCCTGATATTGCTGGAAACATATTCAGATAAATTGTTATTCTAAAAAAGAAACCTTTATGTAAAAAAAAAAAAACAACAAGATTTATATTGATTTAAATTGATCCTTACTGACTATGGTTTAAATCAAATCCACCCTGATGTGCGCGCACAAACAACCAATCCCCTGCACCCAACATACTTATGCATGCACCGTATAAACCCATTCAGCCTATGAGGCATATTTAACAAATGTCTTGCGGACCTGATCCGACAGTGCGGATCAGGTCCGCAAGACCTCGCTGAATGCGGAGAGCAATACTCTCTCCGTATTCAGCATTGCACCAGCAGCTCTTGTGAGCTGCTGGTGCAACGCCGCCCCCTGCAGACTTGCGGCCAATCGGCCGCCAGCAGGGGGTGTCAATCAACCTGATCGTACTCGATCGGGTTGAATTGTGGCGATTCCTGTCCGCGCAGTGTTTGTGACCGCTGCTTCATCTGCAGGCTCGCCAGAAACACGGGGCGTCAAGCTTCATACGGAGCTTGAGAGATAGGCCCCCATGTGTCAATATTTTATATACAAAAATGTGTATAGAGTATAAATAACAGTGTCTACAAGCAATAACAAAGTATATACATATTATACATGTACTGTGCACTATTAATTTATCATTTATTTCCTGCACACAATATATTTATACACACATCAGCCTGTCTCTTGTACACAATATATTTATATACACACACTAGTCTGTCTCTTGTACACAATATATTTATATACACACACCAGCCTGTCTCTTGTACACAATATATATTTATACACACACATCAGCCTGTCTCTTGTACACAATATATATTTATACACACACATCATCCTGTCTCTTGTACACAATATATTTATACACACACATCAGCCTGTCTCTTGTACACAATATATATTTATACACACACATCAGCCTGTCTCTTGTACACAATATATTTATACACACACACCAGCCTGTCTCTTGTACACAATATATATTTATACACACACATCAGCCTGTCTCTTGTACACAATATATTTATACACACACATCAGCCTGTCTCTTGTACACAATATATATTTATACGCACACATCAGCCTGTCTCTTGTACACAATATATATTTATACGCACACATCAGCCTGACTCTTGTACACAATATATTTATACGCACACATCAGCCTGACTCTTGTACACAATATATTTATACACACACACCAGCCTGTCTCTTGTACACAATATATATTTATACACACACATCAGCCTGTCTCTTGTACACAATATATATTTATACACACACATCAGCCTGTCTCTTGTACACAATATATATTTATACACACACATCATCCTGTCTCTTGTACACAATATATTTATACACACACATCAGCCTGTCTCTTGTACACAATATATATTTATACACACACATCAGCCTGTCTCTTGTACACAATATATTTATACACACACACCAGCCTGTCTCTTGTACACAATATATATTTATACACACACATCAGCCTGTCTCTTGTACACAATATATTTATACACACACATCAGCCTGACTCTTGTACACAATATATTTATACGCACACATCAGCCTGACTCTTGTACACAATATATTTATACGCACACATCAGCCTGACTCTTGTACACAATATATTTATACACACACACCAGCCTGTCTCTTGTACACAATATATATTTATACACACATCAGCCTGTCTCTTGTACACAATATATTTATACACACACACACACACATCAGCCTGTCTCTTGTACACAATATATTTATACACACACACACACACACCAGCCTGTCTCTTGTACACAATATATTTATACACACATCAGCCTGTCTCTTGTACACAATATATTTATACACACACATCAGCCTGTCTCTTGTACACAATATATTTATACACACACACACACATCAGCCTGTCTCTTGTACACAATATATTTATACACACATCAGCCTGTCTCTTGTACACAATATATTTATACGCACACATCAGCCTGTCTCTTGTACACAATATATTTATACACACATCAGCCTGTCTCTTGTACACAATATATTTATACACACACCAGCCTGTCTCTTGTACACAATATATTTATACACACATCAGCCTGTCTCTTGTACACAATATATTTATACACACATCAGCCTGTCTCTTGTACACAATATATTTATACACACACCAGCCTGTCTCTTGTACACAATATATTTATACACACATCAGCCTGTCTCTTGTACACAATATATTTATACACACATCAGCCTGTCTCTTGTACACAATATATTTATACACACACACACATATCAGCCTGTCTCTTGTACACAATATATTTATACACACACATCAGCCTGTCTCTTGTACACAATATATTTATACACACATCAGCCTGTCTCTTGTACACAATATATTTATACACACATCAGCCTGTCTCTTGTACACAATATATTTATACACACACACACACACACACCAGCCTGTCTCTTGTACACAATATATTTATACACACACACCAGTCTGTCTCTTGTACACAATATATTTATACACACACACCAGCCTGTCTCTTGTACACAATATATTTATACACACACACACACACACACACACCAGCCTGTCTCTTGTACACAATATATTTATACACACATCAGCCTGTCTCTTGTACACAATATATTTATACACACACATCAGCCTGTCTCTTGTACACAATATATTTATACACACACACACATCAGCCTGTCTCTTGTACACAATATATTTATACGCACACATCAGCCTGTCTCTTGTACACAATATATTTATACGCACACATCAGCCTGTCTCTTGTACACAATATATTTATACACACATCAGCCTGTCTCTTGTACACAATATATTTATACACACACCAGCCTGTCTCTTGTACACAATATATTTATACACACATCAGCCTGTCTCTTGTACACAATATATTTATACACACATCAGCCTGTCTCTTGTACACAATATATTTATACACACATCAGCCTGTCTCTTGTACACAATATATTTACACACACACACACATATCAGCCTGTCTCTTGTACACAATATATTTATACACACACATCAGCCTGTCTCTTGTACACAATATATTTATACACACATCAGCCTGTCTCTTGTACACAATATATTTATACACACATCAGCCTGTCTCTTGTACACAATATATTTATACACACACACACACCAGCCTGTCTCTTGTACACAATATATTTATACACACACACCAGTCTGTCTCTTGTACACAATATATTTATACACACACACCAGCCTGTCTCTTGTACACAATATATTTATACACACACACCAGCCTGTCTCTTGTACACAATATATTTATACACACACACCAGCCTGTCTCTTGTACACAATATATTTATACACACATCAGCCTGTCTCTTGTACACAATATATTTATACACACACACCAGCCTGTCTCTTGTACACAATATATTTATACACACACATCAGCCTGTCTCTTGTACACAATATATTTATACACACACACACACACACACACATCAGCCTGTCTCTTGTACACAATATATTTATACACACATTAGTCTGTCTCTTGTACACAATATATTTATACACACATCAGCCTGTCTCTTGTACACAATATATTTATACACACATCAGCCTGTCTCTTGTACACAATATATTTATACACACACATCAGCCTGTCTCTTGTACACAATATATTTATACACACATCAGCCTGTCTCTTGTACACAATATATTTATACACACACATCAGCCTGTCTCTTGTACACAATATATTTATACACACATCAGCCTGTCTCTTGTACACAATATATTTATACACACACACACATCAGCCTGTCTCTTGTACACAATATATTTATACACACACACACACACATCAGCCTGTCTCTTGTACACAATATATTTATACACACACACACACATCAGCCTGTCTCTTGTACACAATATATTTATACACACACATCAGCCTGTCTTTTGTACACAATATATTTATACACACACACACACACATCAGCCTGTCTCTTGTACACAATATATTTATACACACACACGCACACATCAGCCTGTCTCTTGTACACAATATATTTATACACACACACACACCAGCCTGTCTCTTGTACACAATATATTTATACACACACACACACATCAGCCTGTCTCTTGTACACAATATATTTATACACACACACACACACACACACACATCAGCCTGTCTCTTGTACACAATATATTTATACACACACACACACATCAGCCTGTCTCTTGTACACAATATATTTATACACACATCAGCCTGTCTCTTGTACACAATATATTTATACACACACACATCAGCCTGTCTCTTGTACACAATATATTTATACACACACACATCAGCCTGTCTCTTGTACACAATATATTTATACACACACACACACACATCAGCCTGTCTCTTGTACACAATATATTTATACACATACACACATCAGCCTGTCTCTTGTACACAATATATTTATACACACACATCAGCCTGTCTCTTGTACACAATATATTTATACACACACATCAGCCTGTCTCTTGTACACAATATATTTATACACACACACACATCAGCCTGTCTCTTGTACACAATATATTTATACACACACACACACACATCAGCCTGTCTCTTGTACACAATATATTTATACACACACATCAGCCTTTCACTTGTACACAATATATTTATACACACATCAGCCTGTCTCTTGTACACAATATATTTATACACACACACACACATCAGCCTGTCTCTTGTACACAATATATTTATACACACACATCAGCCTGTCTCTTGTACACAATATATTTATACACACACACACATCAGCCTGTCTCTTGTACACAATATATTTATACACACACACACACATCAGCCTGTCTCTTGTACACAATATATTTATACACACACACACACACATCAGCCTGTCTCTTGTACACAATATATTTATACACACACATCAGCCTGTCTCTTGTACACAATATATTTATACACACACATCAGCCTGTCTCTTGTACACAATATATTTATACACACACACACATCAGCCTGTCTATTGTACACAATATATTTATACACACACACACACACATCAGCCTGTCTCTTGTACACAATATATTTATACACACACATCAGCCTGTCTCTTGTACACAATATATTTATACACACACACACACACACACATCAGCCTGTCTCTTGTACACAATATATTTATACACACACACACACACACACATCAGCCTGTCTCTTGTACACAATATATTTATACACACACATCAGCCTGTCTCTTGTACACAATATATTTATACACACATCAGCCTGTCTCTTGTACACAATATATTTATACACACACATCAGCCTGTCTCTTGTACACAATATATTTATACACACATCAGCCTGTCTCTTGTACACAATATATTTATACACACATCAGCCTGTCTCTTGTACACAATATATTTATACACATACACTTCAGACTATCCCTAGCACACACAATATATATATATACACACACACACACACATACACACACCAGGCTGTCCTCTGCACACAATATATATTTATTTACACACATTAGTCTGTCTCTTGTAAAGAATATATTTATTTACACACATCAGCCTGTCCCCATGCACACAATTCATTTATACACACACATCAGCCTGTCCCCATGCACACAATTCATTTATACACACACATCAGCCTGTCCCCATGCACACAATTCATTTATACACACACATCAGCTTGTCCCCATGCACACAATTCATTTATATACACACACACATCAGCTTGTCCCCATGCACACAATTAATTTATACACACACATCAGCCTGTCCCCATGCACACAATTAATTTATACACACACACCAGCCTGTCCCCTGCACACAATTCATTTATACACACACACCAGCCTGTCCCCTGCACACAATTAATTTATACACACACATCAGCCTGTCCCCTGCACACAATTCATTTATACACACACACCAGCCTGTCCCCTGCACACAATTCATTTATACACACACATCAGCCTGTCCCCTGCACACAATTCATTTATACACACACATCAGCTTGTCCCCTGCACATAATTCATTTATACACACATCAGCTTGCCCCCTGCACACAATTCATTTATACACACACATCAGCCTGTCCCCTGCACAATATATTTATATACACACACACACACATCAGCCTGTCCCCATGCACACAATTCATTTATACACACACATCAGCCTGTCCCCATGCACACAATTCATTTATATACACACACATCAGCTTGTCCCCATGCACACAATTAATTTATACACACACACCAGCCTGTCCCCTGCACACAATTCATTTATACACACACACCAGCTTGTCCCAAGCACACAATTCATTTATACACACACATCAGCCTGTCCCCATGCACACAATTCATTTATACACACATCAGCCTGTCCCCATGCACACAATTAATTTATACACACACACCAGCCTGTCCCCTGCACACAATTCATTTATACACACACATCAGCTTGCCCCCTGCACACAATTCATTTATACACATACACACACATCAGGTTGCCCCCTGCACACAATTCATTTATACACACACAGCCTGTCCCCTGCACACAATTCATTTATACACACACATCAGCCTGTCCCCTGCACACAATTAATTTATACACACACACCTGCTTGTCCCATGCACACAATTCATTTATACACACACATCAGCCTGTCCCCTGCACACAATTCATTTATACACACATCAGCTTGCCCCCTGCACACAATTCATTTATACACACACATCAGCCTGTTCTCTGCACAATATATTTATAGACACACACATCAGCCTGTCCCCTGCACAATATATTTATATATACACACACACACACACCAGTCTGTCTCTTGCAGACAATATATTTATATTCAGACACATCAGTCTGTCTCTTGCACACAATATATTTTTTTATATATATATACACACACACACACACACACACACATCAGCTTGTCCCATGCACAATATATTTATATACACACACATCAGTCTGTCTGTTGCACACAATATATTTATATATACACACACACACACACACACACACACATCAGCCTGTTCTCTGCACAATATATTTATAGACACACACATCAGCCTGTCCCCTGCACAATATATTTATATATATATACACACACACACACACCAGTCTGTCTCTTGCAGACAATATATTTATATTCAGACACATCAGTCTGTCTCTTGCACACAATATATTTATATATATATACACACACATCAGCTTGTCCCATGCACAATATATTTATATACACACATCAGTCTGTCTATTGCACACAATATATTTATATATACACACATCAGCCTGTTCTCTGCACAATATATTTATACACACACCAGCCTGTCCCCTGCACAATATATTTATATACACACACATCAGCCTGTCCCCTGCACAATATATTTATATACACACACATCAGCCTGTCCCCTGCACAATATATTTATATACACACACATCAGCCTGTCCCCTGCACAATATATTTATATAGACACATCACTGTCTCTTGCACACAATATATTTATATACACAACAGTCTGTCCCTGTATAATATATTTATATTCACACACATCAGTCTATCTCTTGCACACAATATATTTATATTCACACTTCAGCCTATCCCTAGCACACAATATATTTATACACACACATTAGTCTGCCTCTTGTAGACAATATATTTATGTACACACATCAGCCTGTCCCCCTGTAAACAATATATTTCAGTGTTCTCCCCAGGACCTTTTAGCGGGTGCACCACCCAGCTGATTTTTACTGCTAAAATTAACCTGTATTAAAAATGCTCAATTCTTATTGCACAAATTATCATTAAATACATTTATGTTAAACTAGTCAATAAGCCTGCCCAAAGGGCAGTCTATTTATTTTTTAAGCTACAGATGTAGAAACAACCTATTTTGTAAATCTGCTTTTATATAAATATTTAAGCTAAAGGTGTAGCAATACATGTTATCCGCAAAACCCCCACTAACCCCTAAACCGACAACCCCCCACAACGCAAGTACTCTTATTAACCCCTAATCCGCCAAACTCCCACAACGCAAATAGCTAATTCAATTACTAAAAAACCCTAACCTAACACCCCCTAAATAAACCCCAATTACAGAAATTAAAAAAAAAAACACTAAATTACAATGAAAATATAAAAAGCTAACATTAAATTAATCTAAGTTACAAAAAATAAAAAAGTCTAATGTTACAAAAAATAATAAACAAAATTATCCAAATTACACCTAATTCCCTATGAAAATAAAAAAGCCCCCCCAAAATAAAAAAACACACTAATCTATTGCTAAACTACCAATAGCCCTTAAAATAGCCTTTTGTAGGGCATTGCCCTAAAGTTTAACAGCTCTTTTATGAAATAAAATTACTAAGACCCCTTAACAATTACAACCCCCCACTCACCCAACCCCCAAAAATAAAAAAGACCTAACTAAAAAAAATCCTAAAACTACCCATTGCCCTTAAAGGGGCATTTGTATGGGCATTGCCTCTTTTAGGATAGCCCAAACCCTAACACTAAGCCCCAAATAGGTACTCACGGTTCTGAAGTTCAGCGGAGAAGGTCTTCAACCAGGCGGATCCATCATCTTCTATCTTCATCCACTGTGAAGGCGCCATCCACTGTGAAGGCGGCGCGGAGGTGCTGAGCGGTCTTCCCAGATGTGGCGATCCTCGGCGGCGGTGCTCCATAGCTGCTTGTAGAGGCTCCTCTTCATGCAATCATCCACCGCACACTGAAATTGTAATGCAAGGTACCCCATATTTATTGGGGGTACCTTGCATTCCTATTGGCTGACATAGCTCTGCGATCGCCGGTCTTCAGTTCTGTGGTCCAGGATGAAGATAAAAGAGGTCCCCGCTTGGAAGAAGATGACGGCCGCTTGGAAGAAGACCTTACCGCCTGGAACAGGACCTTCTCCGCCGGACTTCAGGAACTGTGAGTACCTATCTGGGGTTTAGAGTTAGGCTTTTTTTTTAAAAAAAAATGTTTTTTTATTTTTAAGATTAGGGATTTGGGGCAATCTTAAAGCTGAATGCCCTTTTAAGGGCAGTAAAAGAGCTGAATGCCCTTTAAAGGGCAATGCCCATACAAATGCCCCTTTAGGGGCAATGGGTTGTTAAGGATTTTTTTAGTTAGGCCTTTTTATTTTGGGGGGTTGGGTGAGTTGTGGGTTGTAATTGTTAAGGGGTCTTAGTAATTTTATTTCATAAAAGAGCTGTTAAACTTTAGGGCAATCCCCTACAAAAGGCCCTTTTAAGGGCTATTGGTAGTTTAGAAATAGATTAGTGGGTGTTTTTAATTTGGGGGGCTTTTTTATTTTCATAGGGATTAGGTGTAATGTTTTAATTTTGGATAATTTTGTTTATTATTTTTTGTAACAGATTAATTTAATGTTAGGTTTTTTTTATTTTCATTGTAATTTAGTTTTTTAATTTTGGTAATTGGGGTTAATTTAGGGGGTGTTAGGTTAGGGGCCTTAGTAATTTAATTAGTTATTTGCGTTGTGGGGGTTTGGCAGGTTAGGGGTTAATAGGTTAAATAGGGTACTTGCGTTGTGGGGGGTTGTCGGTTTAGGGATTAATAGGTAAAATAGTTTTATTGCGATATTGGGGGTTTGCTGTTTAGGGGTTAATAGGTTAAATAGATTTATTGCGATGTGGGGTTTTGCGGATAACATGTTAATAGATTAATTAGGTTTATTGCGATGTGGGTGGGTGGGTGACGGTTAAGGGGTTAATATTTTAATTATGTTATTTGCGGATTATGGATTAATTACTTTATAATTTTGCGATGTGAGATTTTGCAGTTTAGGTGTTTGTTAATACTTCGTGCAGGAAGTTAGGTGTTTTTTGTTATACTTCATGCGGGCAGTTACGTCTTTTATTTTTATTTTGTGCGGGGAGTTGCGTGTCTTTTTTTTAGGCTTCGGGTTTGCCTACGCTGCACCTAGGTGGATTCGAAAATGGCAGGGTGGTGAAAGAATCCACCAAAGGTGGATTCTTTCGCAGCTTCGCTGCATCCAGGTGAATTATTTTGGCTGCACGCAGAGCCAACATTCCAGTCAGGATGCGTGCGCAACTGGCGACGGACAAACGCAATTATAGTATAGATTATGCAACTAATTTGTGTTTTGGATAGCAGATCAGCCTGTCCCCTGTATAATATATTTATGCTCATACATCAGCCTGTCTGTTGTACACAATATATTTATACACAAACATCAGCCTGTCCCATGCACAATATAGTTATATAGAAACACATCAATCTGTGCCCTGTACAATATAGTTACACAAACACATCAGCCTGTTCCCTATGCACAATATATTTATATACACACACACATCAGTCTGTGCCCTGCACACAATATATTTATACACACACATATATTAGTCCCATGCACACACACACACATCAGCCTGTCCCATGCACAATATATTTATATACACACATGAATCAGCCTGTCCCCTGCACATAATATATTTATACACACACACTAGTCTGTCTTTTGTCAGTATATTTATACACACATCAGTCTGTCCCCTGCAGACACTATATTTTTATACACACACCAGCCTGTGCCCTGCACAATATATTTACACACACATCAGCCTATCCCTTGCACACAATATATTTATACACACACAGACATCAATCTGTGCCCTGTACAATATATTTATACACACACTTTAGCCTGCCCCCTGTATATTTTCATACACACACACATTCTGTCTCTTGTACACAATATATTTATACACACACATCAGCTTATCTCCTGCACAATATATTTATTTATTTATACACACACACCAGCCTGTCCCTTGTATATTTATATACACACATCAGCCTGCCCCCTGCATAATATATTTACGGTATATACACACACCAGCCTGCCCCCTGTATAATATATTTTTATACACACACCAGCCTGCCCCCTGTATAATATATTTCTATACACACACCAGCCTGCTCCCTGTATAATATATTTCTATACACACACACACCAGCCTGCCCCCTGTATAATATATTTCTATACACACACACCAGCCTGCCCCCTGTATAATATATTTATATACACACACATCAGCCTGTCCCCTGCACAATATATTTATACACACACCAGCCTGTCTCACGCACACAATACATTTATACACACACACAATATATTTATACACACATCAGCCTGTCCCATGCACAATATATTTTTTCACGCATACACACATCAGCCCGTCTCTATATATTTATATACACACACACATTAGCCTGTCCCCTGCACACATTACATTTATACACACACATCAGCCTGTCCCATGCACAATATATTTATACACACACATCAGCCTGTCCCATGCACAATACACACACACATCAGCCTGTCCCCTGCACACATTACATTTATACACACACATTAGCCTGTCCATTGCACAATATATTTACACACACATCGGTCTGTCTCTTGCACAAAATATATTTATATACACACACAACTCAGTCTGTCTCTTGTACACAGTATATGTATACACAGTCACTCACATCAGCCTGTTCCCTGTATAATGTATTTATATACACACACCAGCCTGTCTCTTGCACACACAACAGCCTGTCTATTGTACACAATATATTTATATATACACACATCAGTCGGTCCCCTGTATAATATATTTATACACTCACACCAGCCGGCACCTGTACAATATATTTATATATACACGCACACTAGCCTGTCACTTGCACACAATATATTTATATACACAACAGCCTGTCCCTGTATAATATATTTATTTACACATACATCAGTCTGTCTCTTGTACACAATATATTTATACACACACAACACCAGTCTGTCTCTTGTACACAATATATTTATACACACACAACACCAGTCTGTCTCTTGTACACAATATATTTATACACACACACACAACACCAGTCTGTCTCTTGTACACAATATATTTATACACACACACAACACCAGTCTGTCTCTTGTACACAATATATTTATACACACACACACAACACCAGTCTGTCTCTTGTACACAATATATTTATACACACACAAAACCAGTCTGTCTCTTGTACACAATATATTTATACACACACAACACCAGTCTGTCTCTTGTACACAATATATTTATACACACACAACACCAGTCTGTCTCTTGTACACAATATATTTATACACACGCAACACCAGTCTCTCTCTTGTACACAATATATTTATACACATATACAACACCAGTCTGTCTCTTGTACACAATATATTTATACACAATATATTTATACACATACACACCAGTCTGTCTCTTGTACACAATATATTTACACACACAACACCAGTCTGTCTCTTGTACACAGTATATTTATACACACAACACCAGTCTGTCTCTTGTACACAATATATTTATACACACACCAGTCTGTCTCTTGTTCACAATATATTTATACACACACCAGTCTGTCTCTTGTACACAATATATTTATACACATAACACCAGTCTGTCTCTTGTACACAATATATGTATACACACACAACACCAGTCTGTCTCTTGTACACAATACATTTATACACACACACCAGCCTGTCTATTGTACACAATATATTAATATATACACACACACACATCAGCCTGTCTTGCACACAATATAGTTATACACACACACCAGCCTGTCTATTGTACACAATATATTAATATACACACACACACACCAGCCTGTCTTGCACACAATACATTTATACACACACACCAGCCTGTCTATTGTACACAATATATTAATATACGCACACACACACCAGCCTGTCTTGCACACAATTTATTTATACACACACACACCAGCCTGTCTTGCACACAATACATTTATACACATACACCAGCCTGTCTTGCACACAATACATTTATACACACACACCAGCCTGTCTTGCACACAATACATTTATACACACACACCAGCCTGTCTTGCACACAATACATTTATACACATACACCAGCCTGTCTTGCACACAATACATTTATACACATACACCAGCCTGTCTTGCACACAATACATTTATACACACACACCAGCCTGTCTTGCACACAATACATTTATACACACACACCAGCCTGTCTTGCACACAATACATTTATACACATACACCAGCCTGTCTCTTGCATACAATAAATTTATACACACACCAGGCTGTCTCTTGCACACAATATAATTATACACATGCACACCAGCCTGTCTTGTACACAATATATTTATACACACACACCAGCCTGTTCCCTGTATAATATATTTATATATACACCAGTCTGTCTCTTTTACACAATATATTTATACACACATCAGCCTGTAATATATATATATTTATATATAGACACATCAGCCTGTCCCCTATATATTTATATACACACACATCAGCCTGTCCCCTATATATTTATATACACACACACATCAGTTTATATACACACACACATCAGCCTGTCCCCTATATATTTATATACACACATCAGCCTGTCTCTTGCACACAATATATTTACATACACAAATCACCTGTCCCTGCACACAATATATTAGTAAATACCGACAGTATGCCCCATTTGCACGATATATTTATATTTATGCATACATACGAATCATTCACACATTGTATTTATAGATAACAACGTCTCTTACCCCTAGACTGTCTCTTGCTGTCTCTTTAATAGTCTCTGTGTCTCAGGCCTCCCAAGGCTCCGCCCCTTCATTAAAGGTGCGCAGGCGCATTGCTGCTTATTGCAGCCGCTGGTAATCGGCCGATTTTAATTTTTACGACTTTAAGAGTCGGACTCCGCCTTCACTGCTCCTGTTGATTGGCAGCAAAGCAGACGGGGTCTGGGACACGCCATGTCCCTGCAGACTCCTTCAGAACGGCTTGATGGGAGGAGCTGAGTGGTGCAGCCACCTGTCACTCATATTTAGATCCGCCCTATAGAGGACTAGTCATCAAAGTGATTGGCTGAAAAGCCTAACCGACGTTATATGGTCTAAATTACAAGCTTATAATGTCATTCTTTACAGTCAGTCAGTGTTATTTACTTTATATGGCTGCACAGTATTATGTGTGAGCTAGTTAAACTCTATTAACCATGTTATACAATTAATTCAATTCCAAGCAGCAACTACTATATTATGTGAAGCTCTAATAAAAGCATTACTATATTTTCCTAATTTACAGACTGGTTGCCAAGTATCCAGTATTCAACTGGACAGTCCAGTATTTTAGCAGGTTGTCCAGTAAAATGTAAACAAAAAAAGACACTAAAATGTCCAGTTTTTTTAAGTGAAGGTCAATTTTGACGAATTAGTGCCCGGTTTTTAATAATCCAATTAAAAACAAGGGCACTTTAAATCATCAAAATGGAAATTTCAAGCGTTTTTTTTTAAAAAAACTTACCTTTTAATCCTGAGAGTCGCTGCAGCGCTTCCTTTGCCCGTCCCAAGTCCTCTTCACGGGTCCAAAATGACGAATCCGGCTTCCTCCAATCACAGCGTTCCCTCAGGCCATGATCCCCCCTGGGGGAACACCTTTATTGGAGAAAGCCGGATTTGTCATTTCTGACGTAAGCAGAGGCTTCCGACGGCCGGGGGAATCGATGGAGCCGCTTTCAGGATAAAAAAGGTACGTTTTTGAATAAAACGCTTGAAATGTCAATTTTGATGAATTAAAGTGCCCTTGTTTTTAATAGGATTATTAAAAACCAGGCACCAATTCGTCAAAATTGACCTTCACTTTAAGTCCATGAGTTAGCTTTTAACCTGTCCTCCAGTAATATACGGGACAACCTATAGCAATGATGGCGAACCTTGGCACTCAGATGTTTCAGAACTACATTTCCAATGATGCTCAGTCTGCAGAAGCTTAGATACAAGGTAATCATAGAGATAAAAAGTATAATAATATAACAGTGTTGGTTATGCAAAACTGGGGAATGGTAAATAAAGAGATTATCTATCTTTTTAAACAATAAACATTTTCAAGTAGACTGCTCCTTTAAAGTGATTGTAAATTATCCCGGTTTTGTAAATATAGTTGTCTAGACAATCATTATATTATTCATAACGCCACTTTATTTATTTTTTAAAAATTTGTAATATGTTTATAATTTTATATTGCAGGTATCGACTATTTACTATACCTGCTCCTCCCACTGTGAACTTCCTTGTTTTCCTTCCTATTACGTATACAGCGGTCCCACCCGCTGTTTACGTATCAGCAATGCGCGCTCCCGTTTCAGTTTGACATTGCGCATGCGTAAAATCATTTTCTCCGCTGTCAATCAACATAGTATTCATTGAATCTGTAGATTCAATGAATACTATCGTTGTGAAGCAAAGGAAAGGATCTCTTACCCCAGCCTATAATTCCGCCAATTAATGCTTTTTAAAAAAAAAAAAGGAAAGACTGTATTAAAATTACTGATAAAATTGTTGAAAAATATCGTATCAGTAAGAACAATTGATTGATATTTGAGTAAAATTATAGTCAGCAAATGGAATACTAAGGATTTTAAAATTTTAATTCATTTTAATTAGGATAGTAACAATCCATTATATAGTCTTTTCGGTTATATAATAAATCTGCTATGGATATGTTTGTAAGGAATGTAATGAAATGTATTTATAACATAAATAACGATATTAAAAATTGGTGTTAATCGAAATAATAATAAGTTATTATATAAATATGAACAGTATTTGTTTGAAAACTAAGCGGATGTAATTAGAGAATACGGAGCCCTTATACAGATCAACTTACAGAGCGGTACAGTTATTCTGAAATGACAGGACTCCGTAAAGAAAAGTATTGCGCATGCGCAAAATGTGCACGAGCTTGAAGGAAATCATCCGTGAACATGAGTACAACGCAAGCGCAAGAAGGAGTCGTGATGTCATCCTAAGGGGTTGGGTCCCCCTGTGGTTAGAGCCGTGATTGGTTCGGAAGACGTCAATGCTAATGAGAACAACTAGGCGTGCGGTGCCGGGTGGAGGATGAAAAATAACGGGAGCAAATGTTCAAAGTTAAAAAAAACAGGTATATACTAACAACGGAGTAAATTGATGAATGAAACTACTATTTTTTTTTATACAAACGTTAAGGGTAACGTTAGTGATGAAGCTCACTTTACATTCACTTATCAGTTTTGGATCAACAACTATGATAGGAAAAGCATTCTTTGCAATAATATTGGGTATACTAGGTAGTGTAGGTGTGGATATTATTGTGCACAGAATACAGTATGAACTGATTCACATAATAGAGTCATAGAAGATTGTCACTATTATTTTATAACACCACCCATAGGAAGAACTAGCTATATCTATTACTTGGGAGCTGGTGCAGTATTTGGGCAGCTGATCTCGAGTATAGTTAGTATGATCCACCTCTATATACAGCGATAAGGCTGCCTGCCTCTATGTTGTGCGCAGTTATGATCAATAGTAACTTGTATAGCGTCTAGTCCTAAGTTTATTCAATATCTTTATGTTGTAAAGCCTATATAAAGCCTAGATTTTATCCTCTCTGCGGTGTAACTTACATCTTATAAGAATAAAGTGCATATTTCATAGGAACTGATCTCCCCAGCAGCTATTTTTGAGGGTGTTTTTAGTAGTCTCATGCCTCAACATACCCCAGACATCCCAACTCTCCCTGAAGTTCAAGGAGTCTCCCTGATTGTAATAGCGGCTCCCTGATGCCAGCAAATGGAATGCAATCTCCCTGAAACTCCAAGTACCATGATCCTATGTGGCCCAAATCCAGAAAAGTGTTTCTTTAAGGAATGCATTTAGTTGCTGGGATGTTATAGAACCCTTAAAGCATCAGTAACCAAAAAGCCCCCACTTATTCTAATAAAATAAAACACAAATACTACCTTATTTACTGCACGTAATTAAGCTTAGTATTATAAAATATTTAAGCATTCAACAAGCGTACGGTCACTGGAAAATAGGTTTGTATGTGGTTGTGCAATAAAGCTACTTTTTTAATGTGACTTTAGTGGGAAGCTACTTTAATGATAAGTCTCTATCTTATTTAGAGTTTCAAGGTGTCCAATATATAACTGGGAGGGAGGGGGGGGGGTGGTGGTGCAGTAGCGGGTGAAGCCACCTCCCTGAAATGAGTTTTTGCAGGTTGGGATGTCTGTATACCCCCACAATCTTGATGTAGTGGGCAGAGACCTCAGTGACCATTTGATTCTGGTAGAAGAATGTCAGAGTGTAATTAATAGAAGCACAAGCAGATAGCATCAAACACAAGCGGATAGCATCAAACAAGTTCTTATTAAATAGAACATGATCTTAAAACTTATTTTCACCTGGGACCCCCTTTTGCATTGGTTTCCGTATCTTCTGTTATTATAATATAGTCTATAACAAACCTCTTATCAGATGAGTATACTTTTTTTTTTGTTTTTATACATCAATATACCACAGTGTTTCTCAAAGGGATAGGAAAGACAAAATTAAACTTGCATGATTCACATAGAGCCGGTCATTTTAAGACACTTTTAAATTCACTTCTATTTTTAAATTTGCTTCGTTCTCTTAGTATCCCTTGTTAAAAAATGAATATGCACATATCCTACACTAGTGGGAGCTGCTGCTAATTGGCACACATTTGTCTCTTGTGATTGGCTACATAGATATTTTCAGCTTCATGTCAGTAGTGCAGTGCTGTCCCTTCAGCAATGGATAACAAGAGAATAAAGAAAATGTGATAATAGAATTAAAGGGACACTGAACCCAAATTTTTTCTTTCGTGATTCAGATAGAGCAGGCAATTTTAAGCAACTTTCTAATTTACTTCTACTATCCAATTGTCTTCATTCTATTGGTATCTTTATTTGAAAAGCAAGAATGTAAGTTTAGATGCCGGCCCATTTTTGTGAACAACCTGGGTTGTGCTTGCTGATTGGACAGCACCAATAAACAAGTGCTGTCCAAGGTTATGAACCAACAATTGGCTGGCTCCTTAGCTTAGATGCTTTCTTTTTCAAATAAAGATAGCAAGAGAACGAATAAAAAATGATAATAGGAGTAAATTGGAAAGTTGCTTAAAATTGCATGCTCTATCTGAATCATAAAACATCATTTTGGGGTTTACTATCCCTTTAACTCCAGTTCTCAAGTACCCCTAACAGGCCAGATTTTTATGGAATCTTAAAGGACTACTAAATACAGAAGAATTTCATAATTAACGAGTGCAAAATAAAAAGACAATGCAATGACAAAGACAGTAGATTTTTTTTTCTGGCAAATGTATTTTTTGTCCCATTTGCCAGCCCCGTGTACCATGTGACTGACATCAACCAATTATAGACTAGTATACGTATACCCTGTGAGCTTGTGCACATGCTTAGTAGTAGCTGGTGCCTCAAAAAGTGTGTATTTAAAAAAATTGTGCAAAATTTAATCATAGAAGTAATTTGGAAAGATTCTTAAAAGCGTGATCTGTTACTAAATCATGAAGGTTTAATTTTGACTTGAGTGTCCCTTTAACTAGAGCACATGTGCTTAAGATATCATGAAAATCTGGAGGACTGGAGACTGGAGTTGAGAAACACTGATATACCACTCAAGTGAGGGGATTTTTAGCAAAAATAAGTAAATTTAAAAGGGACACTAAACCCAAACTTTTTCTTTAATGATTCAGATAGAGCATGCAATTTTAGGCAACTTTCTAATTTACTCCTATTATCAATTTTTCTACGTTCTTTTGCTATATTTATTTAAAAAACAGGAATGTAAAGCTTAAAGGGACACTGAACCCAATTTTTTTCTTTCGTGATTCAGATAGAGCATGCAATTTTAAGCAACTTTCTAATATACTCCTTTTATCAAATTTTCTTCGTTCTCTCTGTATCTTTATTTGAAAAAGAAGGCATCCAAGTTTTTTTGGTTTAGTACTCTGGACAGCACTTTTTATTGGTGGATGAATGTATCCACCAATCAGGAAGGACAACCCAGGTTGTTCTCCAAAAATGGGCCGGCATCTGAATTTACATTCTTGCATTTCAAATAAAGATACCAAGAGAATGAAGACAATTTGATAATAGGAGTAAATTAAAAAGATGCTTAAAATTTCAAGCTCTATCTGAATCGCAAAAGAAAAAAATTGGGTTCAGTGTCCCTTTAAGAGCCGGCCCATTTTTGGTTGAGAACCTGGGTTATGCTTGCTTATTGGTTTGCTAACTGTATCCACCAATAAGCAAGCGCTATCCATGGTGCTGAACCTAAAATGGGCTGGCTTCTAAGCTTTAAATTTCTCATTTTTAAATAAAGATAGCAAGAGAACGAATAAAAATTGATAGTAGGAGTAAATTTGAAAGTTACTTAAAATGGCATGCTCTATCTGAATCATTAAAGAAAAAAAAATGGGTTTAGTATCTCATTAACTTTTATAGCCAATTCTAATCACTAATGGTTAGACTCTTCCATGTAGGCTTCTCCCCCGTGTGGGGCAATAAGCAACGCCCATTAATTTGAATAGGTACAAAATTAGCTATGTACCTACCTCATATTAAAGTGAAGGTTAAGTTTAGTGGTTTCGTCGCCTGTAATATACTATATAAGTCCTAAATAACATGATCGCTATTTTTTTTTTTAATATAAGTATATAGATTATAGTGTTATAAACATGTTATATTTACTCTCCCGGCCGTTTGTTGCTCCTCCCTCCATTGATTTCCGGATTATTCATTACATTACGTACAGAGCAGTCCCACCCGCTCTGTACGTCATTCAAAAGCTCGTTCACGTTTTCATGAGCAATTGCGCATGCGCACCACTCGCCGTAATTTGTATTTGCGTGACCTATTTTGACAAAATACAAGACATAGCCGGAGGAATCGAGGAAAGCGCATGCGCAAAACTAGAATGCGCGTTGAGCCTAACACATAGGAAGTAAATACAACGCATGCGCATTTGTTAGAGTTTTGCGGTGACGTAATTTGACGGCCGCCTAACGGCCAGTGTCTCTATTGGCTTAGAAAAAAACGTGACCAGGATAAGGAAAAAAATAATAAAAAACGGGCTGTTTAAACAGTCTGTTGAATCGGATAAAGAAGAGGTAATAAATACATTAATATAGCGAAACGAAAATTTTGATGAATTAAACTCACATTTATTTGGATACTATTTACAGGGAAAGAAGTTTAATAACTAAAACTTTACCTTCACTTTAAGCAAAATGCATAAAAAGTTGCTCACTCATACACATACTTACAGTACATTATCATATCTTGTGGGGAACCCCAAAACATATAGCCCCCAACACTGAAATAGAACACAAATCTTTTAAATGCAGAAATATCATGCAATCATATGTCCAAAAATATAATCCGAAACAGACTGATAGTTTATCCAGGAGTGCAGTTTTCCTGTACGTTAAATTGCCAGTCCAGCAATCTGGTATGCTATATATACGTATTTACTGTTATCTCCATGCTTGGATTACAATAAAAATCATTAAAAACAAACCAATCCCCCCCCCCAAAAAAAAACCCCCCAATAAATAGACCCTATATAAAAAACACATTGCTACATGATACAAGGTTACAGTCCCTACATAATCACAACAATTTGGCAGGCTGCCAAGTATTTTGTTTCCCAACCTAACAACCAGATAAGCATTCACTTATATTATCTACAGGAAGTGCCATATTATCGCTCATATGATTCCAATAACAAACAATATAACTGTGTTGACAAGTTGACAGACGTCTTAAAGGGCCACTACACTGTTTTCTATCATTCATTTCAAAGAGCAACATTTAATCACGTGAAACAGTTTGTTTTCTGGAAAAAAAAATATTTAGTAAGTGTTTAAAATGAAAGATAGCAGTATCTGCAGTGTACTTTCTACTAGTGTTTTTTGCCTTTGTTAGGATCTGTGCAAATCCAGATGTTGACGTAGTGATCTTGCAGCATAATCAATCTGGGTCTGAAAAGAGACGAATATTGCTAACTTCTGCATTGCGATCCTAACGTACCCCCAACAGGCCAGGTTTTCATTATAGCTGAACCAGTGCACAGGTGAAGTATTAATAGGTAGCCATGGTTACTTATCTGCTCTCACCCATAAGTTGATTATTTCACCTGTGCACTGGTTGTTATAATGAAAATCTGGCCCGTTGGGGGTACTTAAGGAATGCGGTTGAGAAACAATGGGTTAAAGGGATGTGAAAATAATTATTATCTTTCCTTAATTAAGATAGAACATGCAATGTTAATATGCTTTAAAATTCACTCATATTATCAAATTTACTTTTCTCTCTTGATATGCTTCATTGAAAAGCATATGTACATATCCTAAGCAGCAGTAATGCACTATAAGGAAGTAGAAGCTGATTGGTGGCTGCACACATTTGTTTCTTGTGATTGACTCACCTAATGTGTTCAGCTAGGGCCCAGTACTGCATTGTTGCTCTGGACCTGACTTTGCAGGGGTTAAACACATATATGCAAAAGTGCAATAATAAACATATAATATTTTATTTTTTAACTTTTATGTCCCTTTAAGCGCATGTATAAACAGCTTTCACGCTCCCTTTAATATGGATAAAACAAAATTTATAAGCACATTGTTGGTCACTTATCAAACTCCAGGAGGCACTCGGAAATAGCATTCTCACTCTGTAATAGCAGCGCTAGTGAACCCCTTAGAATGAAAATGACAGCCGACATATCATTAAAGGGTTAAGCTGTCTCCAATTTGTTCTTCTCCGGATCCTGGATAATGTTTTGCTTCTATGAAACCTCTCTTTTGTTTTTTTATAACTATTCAAGTTATAAAAGCGAACGGTGTAGTTTGTAGCTGTAAATACTATTTTTTAGGTTACTGAAGACATCTAGTGGCCGAACAGTATAATGACATTTTACTTATTGACTGAAGGGAATGCAGACAAGCTGAGATCTTATTATAGTATTATATGTATACACTAAATGTACTGTACACTGTATTGAAAAAGCCATTCTTTTTTTTCATGAAATTCGTTAACCCCTTATTTTCTAAAAGAGAATTTCTTTAAGGCAGCAGTGGCGCTCCTGGACTTTAAAGTGATAAATAAACTGTATCATAACTTATAGCTGCCCGCTCTACACCTCACTATGTGTAGGGCTGTCCCACCCGCTCTACTCATTATCACATGCGAAATCCATATGAATAGCGCATGCATACTAATTAAAGCCGCACGTCAGCAAAGTAAGCAGAATCACGTTTATCTGTTTTACTTTCTGCGACAATAGGAGCAGCGCATACAGCGAGTATTTATCCCCTCAGTATAAAAACAAGCAATTTAAAGTAAAGTTTGCTTTAGACACTTTTTGTTATAAAATGTCCCATATAAAAAATAAAAATAATAGGCCAAGATTACAAGTGGATTTGCCTCCACTCAGTAATACCAACGCACGCAGATGTGCGCAATGCGAACACGATTATTAAAGGATTTAAGAGAGTGAAAACCGAACTCATGTTCCGTACACCAGGAAATAAAAACCATCCAAACCTTGTGATAAATTTTCCTTGTCACAGGCCAGAACCAAAATGACAGAATCAGAGAAACTTCTCTGTCTAAAAACGAATTGTTAACTCTCCAAGTAACTCTCAAGTTTAGAGATTTTAAATCCTGATGAAAATACGGACCTTGAGACTGAAGATTGTGATGCAGTGAAAGAAGCCACGCAGAACAACTAGACATCTGCACCAGATCTGCAAACCAAGTCCTGCAAGGCCAAGCTGGAGCAATCAGGATTACTGATAATACCTCCTGCTTTATCCTGGCTATTACCCTTGAAACAAGAAGCAGAAAAATGTAAGCCAGAAGAACCAACCAGGGAGCTAATAGAGCATCCACAAACTCCACCTGAGGATCCCAGGACCTCGAAAAATATCTGGGGGGTTCTTTGTTTAAACTAGAAGATACACTTCTGGAAGACCCCATAGGTCTATAATCTGAGTGAAGACTTCCAGATGAAGAGACTGTTCCCCTGGGTGAAGGGATTGACAACTGAGAACATCTGATAATGATCTCTGTGAAATAGGGATAAGAAGACAAGCATCCTCCAGATCTATAGATAACATGAACTGTCCTCTTTGTACAAGAGGAAGAATTGTCCGAATGGACTCCATTTTGAAAGAAGGAACACTGAGAAAGTTGTTAAAAGTTTTCAAGTCCAGAACAGGTCTGTAAGTCCCTTCTTTCTTGAACAATAAAGAGGTTGGAATAAAATCCCTGACCCTGTTCAAAAACCGGAACTGGGACTATTACTCCCATTGATTTCAGATCTGAAATAAAGGCTCCTGCTTTTACAGGATTCTTTGGAACATGAGCCAGAATAAAATCAAGTGCAATCTGCCCCCTACCAGAAGATCTGGATCAGAGGCAACACCTTCATGCAGACTTGGTAGTGGAAACAGACTTCTTGGACTTTTTAGACTTGCTCCAATTAAAGTTTAACTTCCAGGAAAAAACTGGAGACACCCTGCTTCTGAAGAAGAATAGGCATAGGATGTTTTTTGGTTCTTAGATTGACAAAAGGAATGAAAACAGTTAGAAGCTCTAGCATTGCCCTTAGACTCCTTTCCTCCCAGTCACCATAGAAAAAATGTAATCTAAACCAGACCCAAGGAAGAGACAGAAATCTGAATTTAGAAACCATGTCAGCAGACCATGATTTTAACCACAAGGCCCAACTAGTCAAAACTGCTAAAGCCATATTCATAGCACTGATGGTAATATCAACAGCTGTCTCAGACATGAAAGCATTAGCTGTATCTAAGGGGTCTATTTATCAAGCTCCGAACTGAGCTTGATGACCCGTGTTTCTGGCGAGCCTTCAGGCCCGCCAGAAACACAAGTTATGAAGGAGCGGTCTAAAGACCGCCGCTCCATAACCTGTCCGCCTGCTTTGAGGTGACGGACAGACATCACCGAAAATCAACCCGATCCAATACGATCGGGTTAATTGACACCCTCTGCTGGTGGCTGATTGCCTGTGAATCTGCTGGTGAACTGCTGGTGCAATGATCAATACTGACAGTGTATGCTGTCGGCATTTATCGATGTGCGGCGGACATGGTTCGCTATAGCGGATCATGTCCGTCCACACAATGATAAATGGACCCCCAAGAGTTTAATTGATTAAACAAAAAAACTCTTAACCAGTAGATTCCCCAGAAAGCATCTCAGATAAACCCTCGCACCAATGGGTAGAAACTGCAGCTAAGCAAGCGCTACTAATTGCTGGCCTAAAAAGAAAACCTGCTTGCTGAAAAACCTTTCAAAGAATAAACTCCAATTTCCTGTCCATAGGGCCTTATAAAGAGGTACTATCTTTAAGAGGAATAGTAGTATGTTAAGTTAAAGTAGAAAAAGCCTAATCCACTTTAGAAAAGCTCTAAATTAAAAGCAGACAAAAGAAACATTATTTTAAATGTCTGAGCTGGATTAAAAAGGGTACCAGGCTTAGACCCCTCTTTATCTCAGAAATAGCATTAAGAACAGAAAATACCTCTGGAGATTTAAAAAACAAAAAAAACAAAGCCAGCTGCTTCAAGGAATATGAACCCCAAATTGTTTTTTTTCCTGATTCAGATAGAACATGCAATTGTAATCAAATTAATTTACTCCTATTATCAAATTTTCTTCGTTTTCTTGGTATCTTTATTTGAAAAAGCAGGAATGTAAGCTTAGGAGATGGCCCATTTTTGGTTCAGCAGCTGCGTAGCCCTTGATGATTGGTGGCTACATTTTGGGATCTTCGCCTCTTCCTAGTGGCCAGGAGTATAATTTCCAGGAGTAATGGATTGTGGACTCTTACCACCTTTATGAGAAAAAAAAAGACTGCGAGAAGGCGGGGCCGGATGGTGATCAACACTAATTGCAAAAATATTAATGCCGAACACATTCACAGCTAAATATAACAAAAAAAACCCTATTAGGCTAATTTTTAGATGCACTAAACAGTAGGACAAAGTTGTTTCTGCGAGTTTACCACCACTTTAACAAAGTTAAAGTAGTAGCAAACGCTACTGCTACAGGCTAGCAGCACAAATTTTTTTTTTAAATTAGTTTTTACAATATCAGAAAAAAAGTGAAGCTTACATTATTTTTTGCTGTCAGAAATCAATCAACTGTCAATGAATATTCTGGATATAGCTATTGAAGAGTGTACATTTTAACTTTTGAAAACCATTTTCACCAAATTAATGTGAATCAGAAACTTTGAACCCTTTCCCATCTGCTTAAAAGTCTCTGTCACATTTATTTTGCTGCATCATCATGTTTCTTTGCGTATTCATTAACTGTTTGTTTCTAGTTTTAAACCAAATGCAAAGAATACAGCAAAATTAGTGATTTTTTTGCATTCATCCAAATGTGAGTGCACATATCTAGTATCCACTAATAAAGACCATTAAAAGATTGCCTTTTCACATAAGCAACTAAGAATATACACTAATAATGGGTGACAAATCCTTGTACAGGGAACAGACACCAAGGACCCCATTTATCAAATCACGGACAGATAAGGCTCCCTACTTGTCTGCCTGTGATCGTAGCATTTAACATTGCACAACAAAATCTTTAAAAAAGCTCCTCTCATATAAGAGCAGAGCCTGTCACTCACTAATAAGGTAGTGGAGAGGTTAAGAAGTTGCAGTCACATGACTTCTGCTTCTTAACTTGTGGTAAGCAGGTTTGCAAGGGCTTTACAGAAGCTTCCACTGATTAATAAATCGACCCCAAAACCTCTAAAGAAATCAACAGACCTAAATGTCTTATAGATTTGGAACCAGATATAAATGAGATGGGTGATGGCTCTAATGATCGCAATAAAACATGGATAGCTGTCAAAACAGGTAATAACTGCTTACCTTATATGTATGGGTTGGAATCAGCTTGCAGAGAAGAGCTCACCCTTACACATGTTCTTTATTAGAGAAGCTGGATATAGCAGTAAACTTTTTAACAAGGATCAATTGAATTAGAGCAAAGTAATGCTTGGTTTGAGACCACCGTGATATAGGGGGGAACAAACAGTGAAGGCAGGACATTACTAATCAGGCACTATGGCCCACAGAACTTTCCTGCCTAAGGCAATATCAGAAGAAGCATACACATCAAAGTGATAAAACTTTAAAAAAATGTTTAAAGAACATCTTTAATCTGATCAATAGAAGCCTCATTACGAATGGCCCAAGAAGTAGCAACTGCTCTAGTGGAATGAGCAGTAATGCGCTTAGGGGAAGATTTCCCCATGATTAAATGAGTCTTATGAGTTAAAGCTTTCAGCCAAGCTGCTAAAGTAACAGTCATAACCTTCTGACTTTTGCAAGGACCAGAAAAATTAACAAAAAGAGAAGAAAGTCTGAAATATTTTGTGGTTTCCACATATTTATGAGTTCTTATAATATCCAAATTGTGGAGAAGGCACTGCTTAGAGTTCTTAGGTGCAGGGCAAAAAAAGGAACCACAATTTCCTGATTGGTAGTATCTGTAGATACTACCCTAGGAAGAAAAGAATAGGTAGTGTAAAGAACAGCCTTATCCTGATGAAAGATCAGGAAAGGAGTTTTGCATGACAAAACTGAATGCTCAGAAACCCTTCTAGCTACGATAAAAGCTGAAGGTCTAAACAATACATTGGCTCAAAAGGAGGAGTTTGAAAACCCATCAAAACCAGATTAAGATTCCAAGGAGGGGAAACTGGAGGAATAACTGGTTTAATTTTGATCAGAGCCTGAATAAGGCCTGAAAGTCAGAAATTTTAGCAATTTTCTTACGAAACAAAACAGAAAGAGCCGAAAGTTTACCCTTCAGTGAACTGGCTGATACACCCTTATCGAAGCCTTCCTGCAGGAACTTAAGCATTCTAGGAATTCTAAAAGAATCCCAACATTAAACTTTGTGAGAACACCACACAAAAAAAAGGTTTTCCAGACTCTATGATAAATATGTCTGGTAACAGGTTTCCTAGCCTCAGGGTATCAGAAAACCTATCTGAGACAAAATTAAACAAGTGTAGAGTTTTGACATCTTGATAAAAGAAATGGCTTTAAAGGGAAACCTGTCTGTGCAGCGTTCCAGAGTGGAAAGCATTCTCTGGAACGCCAGAGGATTTCAAAATAATTTGCTGATTATTAGAAAACAACCACAGCAAACATTGTAGATTTAACACAATTAATGCTGTTCCACTCTGTGAGAATATATTACCGTGTGTATTTGCTTTTTACATGAACCTGAAACTGAGGTACGGAAAATTGAGGTGTGGAGCGGCAGCTCATTACTCATTACTAGGCAGTGACCCCCCCCCCCAACCCAGGGTACTGGGCTACTTCTGGACGATAAATCTTTTAAACCGCACTAATTTTATACGGCATCTACATTTATCTTAAGTTTTCACCCTACCTTACCTTGGTGTAGATATCAGCGACTATGTGTGGCGAGGCACTTCTACAACATCTTGATGAATACTACTTGAAATTGGAAAGCCTTTTCCAGTCACTATATGACAAACCACTTCCTGATCACTTTTTTAAAGATTCCAATATGGAGGCTAAACCTTCAGATAGTAATTCTTCACCAAGATTCGGGGGAGCCTGTCAACTCATCATTCATCGCTCTGTGATACGATCACCAGACCTATGTTGGAGAAACACCAGGTAACTAAATTCATCGATCTTACTAACCTACTCTGAGGCATTGTCATCGTTCTGTGTAAACAAGTTGACTGAAGAGGATTTCCCTCTTAATTTACTAAGAAGGCTTATAGAAGAGAAAATAAGTGCAAGTATAGTGGCAGATCTATGGGGCACACGACTGCCTAACACTGAAGCTAATCAACCACTTGACAACCCAAAGATGACCAATTTGGCTATGTACCTGGAATCAGCAAACAGAGAGGTTAACATCGTTGCTGCGCAGTCTCCACAGAGTTTTTACAAGGTCACCACAATCAACCCACCAGTGTCCACAAAGGAAAAACAGCTATGGGGACATGCTAGAGGCTATATACAAACAGCGCAAACTGCTGACTATAAGCTAATAACCTCTACAGTCAGGTCCCTTACCATAATAGAAGTTGGATTACCAACTCAGTATATATTTTAGTCTTCCATAGGGCTCTAAAGCAATCCTGGCTGCCTTATATCGGACTGATTAGCCTGAATAGTCTAATTGCGGGTTGCCGGGCCCTCTTTTCTACCATATTCCTCCTAAGGTTCCTAATTTTTTTGTCTTACGTGTATTTACTTACGCCTGCTTAGTCTGTACTACGTTAATATAAGATGTTATATTGCATTTAGTTGTATTTTGTCACTTATAAACATTTTGTTCTCAATGTTATGTTCAATTTAAAGGGACATGAAAACCAAATATTTTCTTTCATGATTTAGACAGAGCATACAATTTTAACCTCTTAAGGACATATGACGGAATTTTTCCGTCATAAAACAATTGAGCAAACTGAAAGCTGTGTCCTTAAAGGGTTAAACAACTTTCCAATTGAGTTTTATTATTTAATTTGCTTCCTTCTCTTGTTATCCTTTGCTGAAAGGGTTATCTAGGTAAGCTCTGGAGCAGCAATTGCTGATTGGTGGCTGCATATATATATATATATATATATATATATATATATATATACGTATATATATATATACACACAGTAGATTGTCATTGGCTCACCCATGTGTTCAGTTAGAAACCAGTAGTGCATTGCTGCTTCTTCAACAAATGATACCAAGAGAATGAAGCCAATTTAATAATAGAAGTAAACTGGAAAGTTTTTACAAATGTTATGTTTTACCTAAATCATGAATGAGAATTTTTGAGTTTCATGTCTCTTTAATATAAAGTTTATGTGTAATATTGCCTATGTAGATCTTAGTGCAGGGACTTTTATTTGCATATTTTTTAGATCCATGTATTGTTACAGATGATCTCTTTAATTTGTAATCTGACCACAAACAGGTAAGTAATAATCTTTTCTCATGTAGGGAATTAATATTCTAATTACACCTAGCTCTTAACCTGGTTATTATGTACACTTAGCCATTATATAGAGGTTGTTTTCTCATTTAAGGGCCCCACGGGCAGATGCCGAGACTGTGGTTACAGTCTGAGCAAATTCATATTCATAATGTACCGATATAAAAAATAATCATTAGAGCATGTTCCTTTAATTTCTGCAATTCCTATACTGGCTTTTATTTTACACAATTATGTTTTACTCTTTTAAATCCTGCATCCCCATTATACCTCAGTCCCAGCCAGAACATATAGGGCTAGATTCCAAGTGGGCCGCTAAAAGTTATGCAGGGTATATTGCAGGTGTTTGCGCACGTTGGGTTTACCCGCTCATATTACAAGTTGAAAGTAAACACGATCGCTTGAGCACAATTTAAGTTAACGCGCATCAAGTTAGCGCATCCTTCAGAGCTCTGTTTAACACTCATAATAACTAGGGTAGGGATGGACGAATGTTTTTATATTCTAATTTGAATGTTAGAACGAATGTTATTGTAGAAATTTGATTTACATAATCAAATGTTGATAAGAACAAATATTCTTAAAAATTCTATAATCGAATGAAATTTCCAGTTTTCGATTTTGAATGTTCATAATTAGATCGAATGTCCACATTCCAAATTTTGAATGTAACATTTGATTTAAAAAATACTATTCAGAAGTTCAATAGTTCATGTGGTAGGGAATTAAGTAAATTGATACATAATAGATACAAATATATCAATTCTAATGTTTCTATTTCGAATATTACATTTAAAGAAAGCACTATTACATTAAATTAAATTCTAAGAATGAATGAATGTGTAAAATTTGTTTCATTTTTTGAATGTTGCAAAACATTCGCGCATCCCTAATAATAACACGATCTAATAAAAAAATTTAAAACAAAAAAAAGCATAGGTTCAAACTCGCCCTTAGGAACACGCAGAATCAAAACAAGGCTCCAAGGAGGTTCAACAGATTTAAATCCAGGCCAGGTTCTAACCAGGGCCTGAACGAAGACATCGCGGAAGATAAAAAACTGACAATCTCTTCCTAAAAGAGAGATCATGATATTGCTAATGAAAGCTGCCACAGCAGGATTCAAACTCTAAGGGGCCAATTTATCAATGTGCGGGCGGACGTGATCTGCTGTAGCGGATCATGTCCACCCCACATAGATATCATTGCACAAGCATTTCGTGTGAAATGCTTGTGCAATGCCGCCCCCTGCACATTCACTGCCAATCAGAATCTGATCGTATCTGATCAGGGTGATTGCTATCCGCCACCTCAGTCGCAGGTCTTCAGTTCCGCGGTCCTGGATTAAAATAGAAGAGGTTGCCGCTTGGAAGAAGACTTCACCGCCGGAACCATGAGTACCTATCTGGGGGTTAGATTAGGTTGTTTTTTTAGGGGGGTTATTTTTAGAGGGCAGTAAAAGAGCTGAATGCCCTTTTAAGGGCAATGCCCATACCAATGCCCCTTTAGGGGTAATGGGTAGTTTAGGATTTTTGAGTGTTAGTTTTTTTTTATTGTGGGGGTTTGGTGGGTGGGGGGTTTTACTGTTAGGGGGAACTTAGTTTTTTTTAAAAGGTAAAAGACCTGTTTAACTTAGGGCAATGCCCTACAAAAGGCCCTTTTAAGGGCTATTGGTAGTTTAGTATTAGATTATGGGGTGTTTTTACATTGGGGGGGCTTTTCTATTTTCATAGGGATTAGGTTTAATTTTTTAATTTTTTATAATTTGGTTGCTAACTGGTGCCTGCACACATTTGTGTCTCACTGTCTTGTTATTGGTTAACTAGATGTGTTCATCTAGCTGACAGTAGTGCAATGTTGTTCCTTCAGCAAAGGATAGCAAGAGATTGAAGCAAATTTGATAACAGAAGTAAGTTGGAAAGTTGTTTGAAATTGTATGTTCTATATGAATTATGAAAGAAAATGTTGTGGTTTCCTGTCCCTTTAAGATTAGCCAAAAATCAAAATGATTATGTTACATGGAACAAATACATGCAGCAACAATCCTATTAAAAACAGGGGTACTTTCATTCATCAAACTTTACATTTCACTCGTTTTGTTAAAATACTTTTTATTCTTGAAAGCCGCTCCAGCACTTCCCCCGATCACAGCTTCCCCCCCGTGCAAACATTGCCTGAGGCCAAGCCGTGATTGGAGGAAGCCAGATTCGTCATTTTTGACATATGAAGAGACTTGCGATGGGCGGGGGAAGCGCTGGAGCAGCTTTCAAGAATAAAAGGTAAGTATTTTAACAAAACGAATGAAATGTAAAGTTTGATATAGGATTTTTTAAAAACTGGGCACACATTCGTCAAACTTTACATTCACGTTAAGTAGAAACCGGATTCAGAACCAGGTAAATAAAGGAACACCTAATAGAGTGTTCACATACAGTATATAAGTTCCAAAAAGATAACCAAGAAGTTGGGTCATCAAACACACTGCACCGGAGATATCAGAATCCCCCCTAAGTGTACTGTAGATACAGAAGCGCGGCAAAACCACAGTTTGTGGTGGGAAGCACAGATTGAAGTGCAGTAAGGAAAAAAATATTTTAGTATATAATAAAAATATAATGGCATACATAGCCTGAAATAGAAAAGCAGTCTCGTCCCCAATATCTCAAAACTCCCTACTATTGTGAGAGCTAACGCAGAGTGATATGTAAAAGCTGCGAGTATAACCCATATAAGTATCAAAGATACCTCTAAGACGTTGTTTTTCCGACAGAGGAACGAGAATAAACTACCCCTGTAGAGGGAAACATAAGGGATTTACACTTTAGCTACCTTCCCAGATATACCTATTAGCTGAATACCCCCCCACTTCAGCTTAGTTCCAACCTTAGCTCATTTTTACCATACATTAAATAATGACAGACTTGGCATTTAGAAAAGGTCACATTTTTACTAAATTCAAATCTAATTAAAAATGAGCGATCCTCAACCTTTAGGATAATAACATATCCGTAATCAAGTTAGAATTTTGAATTGATAACACAATTCTATGCAACAGCATCACAAGAGAACTGGGTGGTCCCACGTAACCAAGAAGCGTGACCGCGCGCAACTCAGGGGCGTAATTTGGCAAGTAACATGCCGAGAGGTCTGCAGACTAGGAGGTCATGTGGGTTTGACCGACAGACCAATACCCCCCGCCCCCGTACCCTACACATCTCCCCCCATTACCGCCTTACCCACGTGCCAGGCCGCACACTTTCCGCATAAGAAATATATAACTAGTTAATATGCCATGACTTTTCTATGCCATCCACCAGCTCTGACCGACAGACCAGTAGCTGATTTCCTGCTTCATGGCGAAAAAAACCCTTAAGGGGCTCTACACGGGCGGTCTTATTCTGAGTGGCAGAAACACCACAGCAACTGCCCTTAGACGTATCGCTTGTGATCGCTCTTGCACGTGACCTCTTCCTTGGGCTAGACTTTGTCGTTTCTAGGGAGGGAAAAAGAAAATAATTATTTCTGAGCTCAACCATTTTGCTAGCACTTAATCCCTTTTCCTCCTGCCCCAACCTCCCTTCCCCCCTGGCCAATCCCTGAGCTAGCCTATTCATGGAATATGTAGATGCAGCTCACCTGAAACTGCCCCTCCCCTTTCCTTTGTCCTGGCTATACCTATGTTGTGACAAAAGAATCCAAACACAACCCCCACTCTTATTCTTCACAGTAAGTAAAGTAAATATCCCTTAAGTTGTTTCCTTTCCAATTGGTCTGTACACATTACTTGACCGTGCAGCCCAGCAAATTCCCTCAGGAAGCGAGGTCATCCTGTCACAGATCCAGACGTCCCATAGATCCATTCCTCGATAAGGCAATATACCGCCTCCCTAAGGACTTGTATAGATATGGCTCTTGACCCGTCATAGATATACTCCCAAGAGCGGACCTTACCAGGATCAAGTTCATGCCAAAATTATCCTGTGGTGGTAAAGTTAACACCGCAATCCACAGATCGTACAAGCTCTCTCACAGCCGCGCAAGTTCCAGTATGAAAATCTGGAGCTCCTATGCATATTAAAATGAAAAAACGCAGTTTACTAAACCGCTTCTAAATGCATAGTTCAGTTCCCTTAAGAAAACGCACCCACCAGTAAACATGTAAACTACTAAGTTAACACCTCAAGCAGCGATGCTATCTCTCCGCAGAGTTTGAAAATAGGAAAGTTCAATAAAAAATAAAAGGGTCTTAACCCCCCTGCTAGAGGGTGAATGCTCCCAATAAAAAAGTAATTACATGGCCATATGAAGTACAATATGCCTGGAGGAAATCGTCCTCAGTCTGCCACCCTAAGATTCCAGGTTCAGTCATGAGGGCACCCTGATCCACCTTATACCCCCTTGAGAGGTTGCCGGAGCCCATCTGGACACCCATCTGCCATGTCCCATATAAATCCTCCCCATTAAAAGAGAGAAAAAAGGGACTTACCTCAGAGGTTCATTGCCGTGCTGCAGAAACAGCACTTCCAGGTCTGACAGCTTCATATCCACATATGACAGAGACCTGGGATATAAAGGAAAGCAGTGTAAACTAAAACTGGTTGCCTGATTGGGGTGTTAGCACAGATTGCTAGACAGAGAAGCTCCCTGCGACCTCCATCAGCTAACAGCTACCAATACTCTTACTAAAGAGGATTACATGGACACAGCATTGCCCCAGTCCTATCTTGAGAGGGAAGCTTCCAATTAAAGGACTTCATTTTCTTCAGAGCACCATCTTCACATCCTCCTAGTTACAGAGGCCAAGAATGACTAGGGAGTATGTGTAGTGGGAGGACACTTAAAGGGACACTGAACCCATTTTTTTTCTTTCGTGATTCAGATAGAGCAGCAATTTTAAGCAACTTTCTAATTTACTCCTATTATTAATTTTTATTTGTTCTCTTCCTATATTTATTTGAAAAAGAAGGCATCTAAGGGATTTTTTTTATTCAGAACTCTGGACAGCTCTTTTTTTTATTGGTGGATGCATTTATCCACCAATCAGCAAGGACAACCCAGGTTGTTCACCAAAAATGGGCCGGCATCTAAACTTACATTCTTGCATTTCAAATAAAGATACCAAGAGAATGAAGAAAATTTGATAATAGGAGTAAATTAGAAAGTTGCTTAAAATTTCATGCTCTATCTGAATCATGAAAGAAAAATTTTGGGTTCAGTGTCCCTTTAAGCTCTTGCTGGGGTTTTTTGCCTCCTCCTGGTGGTCAGGCTGTGAATTTCCCAACAGTAATGAATGGAATTGTGGACTCTCCATGCCATTGGAAAGAAATTGACGTACTTTTTGATCTATAAAGCTCTGCTGGACTCAAACACGGGTAAGCATATGACTAGCATAATAAAGGGTTGGACTAAAGAAGCCAAAGTCTTTTTGTCACTGGAGAAGGTAGATAAAAGTACCTTAGGGAATTCCAGGTCAAATTCATGCAAAGATTTTATGTTACGCTAAGGCGTGTTAGCAAGTGGCTTAAAAATGTGAAAATGAATGTATAAAATGCAAGTGGGGAAATCCAACTCTAAACATTACCTTTGGGATTGTCCAAAGATTAATCAACTTTGGGCTGAAATTAGCTTTTGGTTGTCTAAGTTATTAAACATACAAATGAAGTTTAGTAATATTATATACTTGGCTGATAAACTGGTAAAGCGAGTGCTTTTTTATTCACAATGGTGATATTGATGACTAGGAAATGTATTTTAAAAGCGCGTCCTTCGCCTAGAACCCCCAGTGTTAAAGATATTCATATAGCTCTAAGACAGGGGGCAGCAACCCAGCCTAAAGAGGGTCTGAGCATCATGGGAAATGTAGTTCCAAAACATCCGGGGTGCCAAGGTTGCTGACTCCTGCTCTAAGATTCGTTATTGAGGTATTTTATGTTCTTTATAAAAGAGAATAAAGTTTTTTTTTTATTAAAACTTTAGAGATTCCCTTCCAGAAACAAATTATCTCAGCACTTTTATTTTTTAGAAGGGTCTACAGTAATTGGGGTTACAAATTGAACTCAAATTGGTTTTTTTTTGGTGACTAAAGGATTGTAAGCTGTTTTTTTAATGTATTTGTACTTTTTTTGAACATTTGAGCAATGTTTCTGGAATGTAAAGTTTTTCTTTGTATCATGGATGTGTAATAATAAATAAAAATAAATACATTAAAAAAAAGAGAATGAGGCCTCTGTAGACCAGATTTGCAAGACAGCTACGTGTTCTTATACTTTCACTAAATTCTACCATTTTTATGTTTTTGCTTCTTCTGAAGCAGCTGTTGGTAGGAAAGTCCTTCAGGCTGTTTCTGGTTGTATTGGATTTCTTTCATGTAATTAGCAAGAGTCCATGAGCTAGTGACGTATGGGATATACATTCCTACCAGGAGGGGCAAAGTTTCCCAAACCTTAAAATGCCTATAAATACACCCCTCACCACACCCACAATTCAGTTTTACAAACTTTGCCTCCGATGGAGGTGGTGAAGTAAGTTTGTGCTAGATTCTACGTTGATATGCGCTCCGCAGCAAGTTGGAGCCCGGTTTTCCTCTCAGCGTGCAGTGAATGTCAGAGGGATGTGAGGAGAGTATTGCCTATTTGAATGCAGTGATCTCCTTCTAAGGGGTCTATTTCATAGGTTCTCTGTTATCGGTCGTAGAGATTCATCTCTTACCTCCCTTTTCAGATTGACGATATACTCTTATATATACCATTACCTCTGCTGATTCTCGTTTCAGTACTGGTTTGGCTATCTGCTATATGTAGATGAGTGTCCTGGGGTAAGTAAGTCTTATTTTCTGTGACACTCCTAGCTATGGTTGGGCACTTTGTTTATAAAGTTCTAAATATATGTATTCAAACATTTATTTGCCTTGACTCAGAATGTTCAACTTTCCTTATTTTTCAGACAGTCAGTTTCATATTTGGGATAATGCATTTTAATTTAACATTTTTTACCTTAAAATTTGACTTTTTCCCTGTGGGCTGTTAGGCTCGCGGGGGCTGAAAATGCTTCATTTTATTGCGTCATTCTTGGCGCGGACTTTTTTGGCGCAAAAATTCTATTTCCGTTTCCGGCGTCATACGTGTCGCCGGAAGTTGCGTCATTCTTTGACGTTATTTTGCGCCAAAAATGTCGGCGTTCCGGATGTGGCGTCATTTTTGGCGCCAAAAAAGCATTTAGGCGCCAAATAATGTGGGCGTCTTATTTGGCGCGAAAAAATATGGGCGTCACTTTTGTCTCCACATTATTTAAGTCTCATTTTTTATTGCTTCTGGTTGCTAGAAGCTTGTTCTTTGGCATTTTTTCCCATTCCTGAAACTGTCATTTAAGGAATTTGATCAATTTTGCTTTATATGTTGTTTTTTTCTTTTACATATTGCAAGATGTTCCACGTTGCAACTGAGTCAGAAGTTACTTCAGGAAAATCACTGCACAGTGCTGGAGCTACCAAGCTAAGTGTATCTGCTATAAACTTTTGGTATCTGTTTCTCCAGCTGTTATTTGTATTGCATGTCATGTCAAACTTATTAATGCAGATAAAATTTCCTTTAGTACTGTTACATTACCTGTTGCTGTTCCGTCAACATCTAATTTTCAGAGTGTTCCTGATAACATAAGAGATTTTATTTTTTAAATCCATTAAGAAGGCTATGTCTGTTATTTCTCCTTCTAGTATACATAAAAGTCTTTTAAAACTTCTCTTTTTTCAGATGAATTTTTAAATGAACATCATCATTCTGATACTGATAATGGTTCTTCTGGTTCAGAGGTTTCTGTCTCAGAGGTTGATGCTGATAAATCTTTGTATTTGTTCAAGATGGAATTTATTCGTTCTTTACTTAAAGAAGTGTTATTTGCATTAGAAATAGAGGATTCTGGTCCTCTTGATTCTAAATGTAAACGTTTAAATAAGGTTTTTAAATCTCCTGTAGTTATTCCAGAAGTGTTTTATCTCCCTGATGCTATTTCTGAGGTAATTTCCAGGGAATGGAATAATTTGGGTAATTTATTTACTCCTTCTAGACGTTTAAGCAAATTATATCCTGTGCCATCTGACAGATTAGAGTTTTTTGAGACAAAAATCCCTAAGGTTATGGGGCTATCTCTACTCCTGCTAATGTACTACTATTCCTACGGCAGATAGTACTTCATTTAAGGATCCTTTAGATAGGAAAATTGAATCCTTTCTAAGAAAAGCTTACTTATGTTCAGGTAATCTTCTTAGACCTGCTATATTTTTAGCGGATGTTGCTGCAGCTTCAACTTTTTGATTAGAAGCTTTAGCGCAACAAGTAACAGATCATAATTTTATAGCATTATTATTATTCTATAACATGCTAATAATTTTATTGGTGATACCATCTTTTGATATCATTAGAGTTGATGTCAGGTATATGTCTCTAGCTATTTTAGCTAGAGAAGCTTTATGGATTAAACTTGGAATGCTGACATGTCTTCTAAGTCATCTTTGCTTTCCCTTTCTTTCCAGGGTAAATAATCATTTTAGTTCCTTTCCTCACAAGGAACAAAAGCCTGATCCTTCATCCTCAGGAGCGGTATCAGTTTGGAAACTATTTCCAGTTTGGAATATATCCAAGCCTTATAGAAACCTATAGCCAGCTCCTAAGTACCTATGAAGGTGCGGCCCTTATTCCAGCTCAGCTGGTATGGGGCAGATTACGTTTTCTTCAAAGAAATTTGGATCAATTCCGTTCTTAATCTCTGGTTTCAGAAACATTGTTTCAGAAAGGTACAGAATTGGCTTCAAGTTAAGGCCTCCTGCTAAGAGATTCTTTTCTTTCCCGTGTCCCAGTTAACACAGCAAAGGCTCAGCATTTCTGTAATGTGTTTCAGATCTAGAGTTGGCTGGAGTATTTATGCCAGTTCCAGTTCTGGAACAGGGGCTGGGGTTTTATTTTATCTCTTCATTTGTACCAAAGAAGGTCAATTCCTTCAGACCAGTTCCGGATCTGTCATTATTGAATCGTTATGTTAGGATACCAACATTCAAGATGGTTACTGTAGGACTATCCTGCCTTTTGTTTAGCAAGGGCATTATATGTCTACAATAGATTTACAGGATGTGTATCTGCATATTCCGATTCATCCAGATCACTTTTAGTGTCTGAGATTCTCTTTTTAGACAAGCATTACCAGTTTTGTGGCTCTACCGTTTGGCCTAGCCTCAGTTCCAAGAATTTTTTTCAAAGGTTCTCGGTGCCCCTTTTTTCTGTAATCAGAGAATAGGGTTTTGGTTTTTCCTTATTTGGACGATATCTTGGTACTTGCTCAGTCTTCTCATTTTCGAAGAATCTCATACGAATCGACTTGTGTTGTTTCTTCAAATTCATGGTTGGAGGATCAATTTACCATTCAGTTCATTGATTCCTCAGACAAGGGTAACCTTTTTAGGTTTCTAGATAAATTCAGTGTCTATGACTCTGTCCTTGTCAGACAAGAGAAGTTTAACATTGATATCAGCTTGTCAAAACCTTCAGTCACAATCATTCCCTTTGGTAGCCTTATGCATGGAAATGTTGGGTCTTAGGACTGCCGCATCAGATGCGATCTCCTTTGCTCGTTTTCACATGCGACCTCTTCAGCTCTGTATGCTGAACCAATGGTGCAGGGATTACTCAAAGATATCTCAATTAATATCTTTAAACCGATTTTACAACACTCTCTGACATGGTGGACAGATCACCATCGTTTAGTTCAGGGGGCTTCTTTGTTCTTCCGACCTGGACTATAATCTCAACAGATGCAAGTCTTACAGGTTGGGGAGCTGTGTGGGGGTATCTGACGGCACAAGGGGTTTGGGAATCTCAGGAGGTGAGATTTCCGATCAATATTTTGGAACTCCGTGCAATTTTCAGAGCTCTTCAGTCTTGGCCTCTTCTCAAGAGAGAGTTGTTCATTTGTTTTCAGATAGACAATGTCACAACTGTGGCATACATCAATCATCAAGGAGGGACTCACAGTCCTCTGGCTATGAAAGAAGTATCTCGAATTTTGGTTTGGGCGGAATCCAGCTCCTGTCTAATCTCTGCGGTTCATATCCCAGGTATGGACAATTGGAAAGCGGATTATCTCAGTCGCCAAACGTTGCATCCGGGCGAATGGTCTCTTCACCCAGAGGTATTTCTTCAGATTGTTCAAATGTGGGAACTTCCAGAAATAGATCTGATGGCTTCTCATCTAAACAAGAAACTTCCCAGGTATCTGTCCAGATCCCGGGATCCTCAGGCGGAGGCAGTGGATGCATTATCACTTCCTTGGAAGTATCATCCTGCCTATATCTTTCCGCCTCTAGTTCTTCTTCCAAGAGTAATCTCCAAGATTCTGAAGGAATGCTCGTTTGTTCTGCTGGTAGCTCCGGCATGGCCTCACAGGTTTTGGTATGCGGATCTTGTCCGGATGGCCTCTTGCCAACCGTGGACTCTTCCGTTAAGACCAGACCTTTTGTCTCAAGGTCCTTTTTTCCATCAGGATCTGAAATCCTTAAATTTAAAGGTATGGAGATTGAACGCTTGATTCTTGGTCAAAGAGGTTTCTCTGACTCTGTGATTAATACTATGTTACAGGCTCGTAAATCTGTATCCAGAGAGATATATTATAGAGTCTGGAAGACTTATATTTCTTGGTGTCTTTCTCATCATTTTTCTTGGCATTCTTTTAGAATACCGAGAATATTACAGTTTCTTCAGGATGGTTTAGATAAGGGTTTGTCCGCAAGTTCCTTGAAAGGTCAATCTCTGCTCTTTCTGTTCTTTTTCACAGACAGATTGCTATTCTTCCTGATATTCATTGTTTTGTACAAGCTTTGGTTCGTATAAAGCCTGTCATTAAGTCAATTTCTCCTCCTTGGAGTTTGAATTTGGTTCTGGGGGCTCTTCAAGCTCCTCCATTTGAACCTATGCATTCATTGGATATTAAATTACTTTCTTGGAAAGTGTTGTTCCTTTTGGCCATATCTTCTGCCAGAAGAGTTTCTGAATTATCTGCTCTTTCTTGTGAGTCTCCTTTTCTGATTTTTCATCAGGATAAGGCGGTGTTGCGAACTTCTTTTGAATTTTTACCTAAGTTGTGAATTCCAACAACATTAGTAGAGACATTGTGGTTCCTTCATTATGTCTTAAATCCTAAGAATTCTAAGGAGAAATCGTTGCATTCTTTGGATGTTATTAGAGCTTTGAAATATTATGTTGAAGCTACTAAGTCTTTCCGAAAGACTTCAAGTTTATTTGTTATCTTTTCCGGTTTTAGAAAGGCCAGAAAACTTCTGCCATTTCTTTGGCATCTTGGTTGAAATCTTTAATTCATCTTGCCTATGTTGAGTCGGGTAAGACTCCGCCTCATAGGATTACAGCTCATTCTACTAGGTCAGTTTCTACTTCCTGGGCGTTTAGGAATGAAGCTTCGGTTGATCAGATTTGCAAAGCGGCAACTTGGTCCTCTTTGCATACTTTTACCAAATTCTACCATTTTGTTGTATTTTCTTCTTCTGAAGCAGTTTTTGGTAGAAAAGTACTTCAGGCAGCGTTTTCAGTTTGAATCTTCTGCTTATGTTTTTTCATTAAACTTTATTTTGGGTGTGGATTATTTTCAGCAGGAATTGGCTGTCTTTATTTTATCCCTCCCTCTCTAGTGACTCTTGTGTGGAAAGATCCACATCTTGGGTAGTCATTATCCCATACGTCACTAGCTCATGGACTCTTGCTAATTACATGAAAGAAAACATAATTTATGTAAGAACTTACCTGATAAATTCATTTCTTTCATATTAGCAAGAGTCCATGAGGCCCGCCCTTTTTTTGTGGTGGTTATGATTTTTTTGTATAAAGCACAATTATTCCAATTCCTTATTTTATATGCTTTCGCACTTTTTTCTTATCACCCCACTTCTTGGCTATTCGTTAAACTGAATTGTGGGTGTGGTGAGGGGTGTATTTATAGGCATTTTAAGGTTTGGGAAACTTTGCCCCTCCTGGTAGGAATGTATATCCCATACGTCACTAGCTCATGGACTCTTGCTAATATGAAAGAAATGAATTTATCAGGTAAGTTCTTACATAAATTATGTTTTTTTTTCTCTATGCTTTTTTCCTTAGTTTTTTGCTTGATTAATAAAAATAAATAAACTATGATATATATAAAAGGGATACTAAACCCAATTTTTTTTCTTTCATGGTTCAGATAGAGCATGCAATTTTAAGTAACTTTCTAATTTACTCCTAAATTTTTCTTCATTCTCTTGGTATCTTTATTTGAAAAAACAGGAATGAAAGCTTTGGAGCCTGCCCATTTTTGGTTCAGAACTCTGGGTAGCGCTTGCAGATTGGTGGATAAATTTAGCTGGCTCGTAAGCTTTTATTCCTGCTTTTTCAAATAAAGATACCAAGAGAATGAAGAAAAATTGATAATAGGAGTAAATTAGAAAGTTGCTTAAAATTGCATGCTCTATCTGAATCACGAAAGAAAAAAATTGGGTTTAGTGTCACTGTAAGCTCTTTTTAGTATTGTGAAAAAAAGAGTTCATCTAATTAGATGATATATCATGCTGGTCCCGCCCTCATTACTTCACTGCTTGGGTATTAGTTTCCCACGAATAATGGAAACCTGCATGAAAAAAAACATAATCTATGCTTACCTGGTAATTTATTTTCTTTCATGGTGGTGAGAGTCCATAAGACTCCACCCTGTTATTTTTGTCTGGTGGTAGTTAGTATTTTTTAACACCTTTTTCCTCCTGCTTCATTAGTTTGCTCTATATTTTCCTTTTTCTATCTCTTTTTGCTTGGCTATACATCAAACTTGTTACCATAGTGGTATGAGAGGTTTTGTAGAGCTCTTGGAGCTTGGAAATCTTTGCCTCCTCCTAGTGGTCAGGAAAGGTAATTCCCAGGAGTAATGGATCATTGACTCTCACCACCATGAGAGAAATTAATTTAACAGCCAAGCATAATTTTTCTTTTAGCGGGCCCTATGCTTTTAATGGATTGAGCAGGAACCACTATTAACTCTCATATTACAATACCAAATAGAGCTGGAAAATAGAACACCTTTAAGGCCTGATGTAATGGAGCTTGAGGGCCCATGTTTCTGGCGAGCCTGCAGGCTCGCCAGAAACAGCAGTTATGAAGCAGCGGTCTAAAGCTCTGAGCAGGCGGGCAGACATCGCTGCAATTCAACCTGATCGAGTATGATCGGGTTGATTGACACCCCCTGCTGACGGCTGATTGGCCGCAAATCTGCAGGGGGCGGCATTGCACCAGCAGTTCACAAGAGCTGCTGGTGCAATGCTGAATACGGAGAGCGTATTGCTCTCCGCATTCAGCGAGGTCTGTCGGACATGATCCGCACTGTTAGATCAGGTCCGACAGACCTTTGTTAAATAGGCCCCATTTTGTTAACTTTGAAAATATGCAAAACAAAACATATAAAAATATATTGAAATACTGTATTTTGGTTATATTTATTATTGAAAAGAAATGTTTAACACAGATTTAAAGGGTTATGGTAAAAGACAAGGTGCTCCAATGGGTGTATATGTATTTGTGTATATCTGTATTCATGTGTATAGGTGTATGTACAACACCATAGTTATAACTAAGTGAAGAATTCACTACCTGAGCAGAGGTTTAGCACCCTTTTGGTGTAGCGCTGGATTTATAGCCAACCCAATAAGAGCCCTCCCAAGCTCAAGCCTGGGGACAGCATCCTTACTAGTATGGCCGTCACTCGACCTCACAGCCAAATATCAAATGCCTAGACCAACCGCCAAGCCAGGGTGCAAGATCAAATTAAACAACTCCAAACCAGTAGGGCCAGGCCCAACGAGTTGCACAGCAAGTTTAAGTCTGGAGAGCAAAAAACTACCATTCAAGGTAGTTCGACCAACCCTCCTCGAGCCTCGAACATCCTATAATCCTGCATAAGAAGGAACACAAACAACTGCTGCCAAACAACATACAAAAGGAGAGGGAGGGTGAGGAAGCTTCAAGGAATCCACAATGAGAAAGAGGATTTCCTGCTAGTGGTTTAACTTGGGGTAAGTACACTCCCCCCCCCCATAACTGCAACACTGTTGGTAGCACACACACACTCCAGCACTCAGAGCCAAGCGCCCTTATGTACACTGCAGGGATAACTGCCTTCCACTAACTATCATGTGAAGATCTAATGAAAATGCAATGCACACTGGATATTTTATCTTCTTAAAAATCTAATTTGTGAATAAATAACATTTAGAGAAAAAAACTTTATTTGTCTATAAAAAGTATACTTATAATTTAACAAATAAAAATATTTACAAGAGGTAAAAACTGTTTATGGCAGTGCTGCACAACTCCTGGGTGAGAACCTCCCGGTGCTTACTAATGATGTCTTGGAACAGAATTTATTCTTAAAGGGACACTTTACTAATTACATTTCATCCGTATGAAAGAGTAAAATCTAAATTTGTTTATTTTTAGTATAAAAAAAAGTGACTGAAAAGCTTTTTAAATAGAAACTGAAAGCAATACAGCTGATTCAGATGTGTACCACCTACTAAAGCTCATTGTATTTACTGCTAATTGTGACTGAGCATTAACAGGAAGAATGTATAAGCCAATGAGCATGAGTAAGAAGTGCACAATTGATACTGGTATGAATTTACATTTAAATAGCTTTTTCTTCACATATTAAACAAGACAGTGTTTTAATGCTCCCATTTCATATGGATGACAGAAGCAGTTGGGTACAGTGTCCCTTTAAGGGCAGGTGGCAGATGTCACGGGTACCCCTGTGTGAGCACAGGTGAGTCAGTGTCCCGGGTACTTAGCTTTTGTCACACAGGGATATCCCAGAAATCTGATTTGTCTCCGGCATATGTGGTTATTCTCCAATCAGATACAGGGCATATGTGGTTATTCTCCAATCAGATACAGGGCATATGTGGTTATTCTCGAATCAGATACAGGGCATATGTGGTTATTCTCCAATCAGATACAGGGCATATGTGGGTATTCTCCAATCAGATACAGCCTCAGTCAGCTATATGTACCAGAGTGATAAAAACACACAGCACAGCACAGAAAATGATGTGACTCCTCCCACTCAGTATGTATCTTGTTTGTGTATGACTTGTAGCCCTGAAATAAACATAAAACAGGATTTATTATCACTAAATATATGTTTTAATATGGATTAGAAACTTGATAGGTTCTTCTTTCATATTTAGATCTCAGCACATGGTCTATAACAAAAAGTATATACTGTAAGAGAAAAGTCCAAATCCAAATAGCTTGTTGCAACTCACCAAAAAAGAGAAGAGAGAACAAAATATAGTGTGATAAACGTCTGGAATCCAGAAGAAACACTTCACAATGACAAGTTTGTACTCACATGTGTTGAAGCAGATTCTGCTCTATTTCATCAGGTATGAGTAAGGGCTCATACGTAGCCAATCATGGAATCCTCCAAAATGCAACCAGTGAATAAGTTGCAATATTTATTAAAAAGGTTTAATAAAATAAATCAAAGTAAAATACAATAAAAACAAAGGTCATAAATAGAAATATCATTCCTGGTAATAAAATGACCCACTGTCTTTTTTTACAGCCGCTGAAGTGTATCACTATGTTACGGTTATAATGGACAAGTTTAAATATACTCGATTACAAAGGCGAGCCCCGCTCTTTATGTGACAATAGACCCACCAAAGACTCTGACACGTGTTTCGTTGTATAACCATGACTTTGAAAGATAATGGGTGATTTATTACAAGGCATGATATTCTCCTTTTGTGACTGATATAGTATAGTCCTTTGGTTTTAGTGTATTTTTCTTCTATATATTTTATTAAAATTTTTAATAAATATTTAAACTTATTCACCAGCTGCATTTCTGAGGCTTTCGGGATTGACTAGATATGAGCCCTTAAAGTGATTGTAAAGTTTAATGAATTACTGCCCAGTATTTAAAAATAATCTTAAAAACAGGGGCACTTTAATTCATTAAACTTTACAATGACGCTTCTTTTTAAAAATATTTACCACTGCATTATGGTAAACAGACCGCTGATCCCCCACCTGCATCTCCTACTGTATTTAGCAGATCGATGACGAATCCGGCTTCCTCCAATCGTTGCATGCCCCCTTTCGCATTCAGCTCATGAGGCACGCAACGATTGGAGGAAGACGGATTAGTCATCCATATGCTAAATACAGTAGTAGATCTGGAGGACCATAACGTTTACCATAACGCAGTGTTAATTAATTTTAAAAAGAAGCGTCAATGTAAAGTTAATGAATTAAAGTGCCCCTGTTTTTAAGATTATTTTTAGATACTGGGCAGTAATTCATTAAACGTTACAATCACTTTAATTATATGGCACACCTGATGAAATCCTGGTGAAATATAGCAGAATCTGCTCCAACACATGAGAGTACAAATTTCGCATTGTGAAATCTTTCTTTTCCTGGATTACAGACGTTATTACACTATATTGTGTTTTCCTCTTTTTTTAGATTTTAAGCATTTGGAAGATATTTGGATTTGGACTTTCTGCTTTTTGTTTATCACATTGCTTAAATATATATATATATATATATATATATACAGGTGGCCCTCGTTTTACAACGGTTCAATTTACACCGTTTCAGAATAACAACCTTTTTTTCCAGTCATGTGACCACTATTGAAAAGCATTGAGAAGCAGTGCAGTTATTCAAATAGCCAGTAGGTGGAGCTGTCCGCTTGTGTTGCAGCAAAGCCAAGCAAGCTGAAATTAATCAGTTCAACCAGACCTGAGCTATCGAGCAGATTTCAAAGGAACAAGATCTTCCTGTCTATAAATCAGTCCAGATTGGAATGCATAGAAAGAACTGTTTGCAGAAAAAAATGCAAGTGAAGTCTGTGTTGTGTGATTATTGTATTAGGTTTAAAATGCTGTTTAGCAAATGTTTTTGTTCATTTACCTTAGTTTAATTATATATTCTGTGTTGTGTGATTATTTTATAAGGTTTATAATGCTGTTTAGCATTTAAAGACTTAATTTCAAAGCTTTAAAAATAATGTATTAGGTGTTACTTATGACCATTTTGAGAGGGGCCTGGAACCTATCTCCCTCACTTCCCATTGACTTACATTATAAACTTGGTTTCAATTTACAACGGTTTCGATTTACAACCATTCCTTCTGGAACCTAACCCCGGCGTAAACTGAGGGCTACCTGTATATATATATATTTCATTGTTTCACTTTAATTATCATTTAACGTGATAATAATTGGAAAGTTGCACATATGATATTTAAAGAAACATATTTCTCAAACAAGTAAAAGCTGGTTAAATTTAATGTGAAACTAACAGGGGGTGGCTAATTCTCTGAATTTGAGTACAAATACTGATAGAGACAACTCCTGCTTAAAAAAAGGTTTACTCAGCACTGGAGAACCTATATATATAGATAGATAGATAGATAGATAGATAGATAGATACAGTATCTCACAAAAGTGAGTACACCTCTCACATTTTTGTAAATATTTCATTATATCTTTTCACGTGACAACACTGAAGAAATTACACTTTGCTACAATGTAAAATAGTAACTGTACAACCTGTATAACAGTGTAAATTTGCTGTTCCCTCAAAATAACTCAACACACAGCCATTAATGTCTAAACTGTTGGCAACAAAAGTGAGTACACGTGGAAATTGGAAACAAACAATGGCACTATATAGGCAATCCCCACTAATAGTATAATAGTATGGACACACTTTACTAGTTTAGTGTGTAAAAGTGTTCATCTATTACTTGTTTTGTGGGTTGGTGCTCTGCATAAATAAATATGAAACTGAAATTAGTGGATAAGAGTTATCCACAAGAAAGTATGCATATAGCACTCTAATGCCCAGACTTAGAAATTGGCGGTATTCCTAGAGTTAAAACATAACTTTTAATTAAATTGGTTAAAAAAGTAAGTGCTCCAACACACCATTCATACTATTAAAATGTGTAAACTCTGTGTTTAAGAGAAATTACAAATTGAGAAGATGTGATTGGTCCAATATCGGTGGCCTTGTCCACAATGATAAACAACTTCTTCTGTGATCCAATATAATGTAATACTATTCAGTTGGACTTTGAGTGAGTATAAATAAACTGACTTGCTTCTAGTTCTGAGTTAGCACGATCATACACTTAATCATCCATATGCATGGTCTAGATATGTGAAATCGGATTCCCCACACGTATATGTAAGGGCTAACTCAGAACTAGAAGCAAGTCAGTTTATTTATACTCACTCAAAGTCCAACTGAATAGTATTACATTATATTGGATCACAGAAGAAGTTGTTTATCATTGTGGATAAGGCCACCGATATTGGACCAATCACATCTTCTCAATTTGTAATTTCTCTTAAACACAGAGTTTACACATTTTAATAGTATGGTGTGTTGGAGCACTTACTTTTTTAACCAATTTAATTAAAAGTTATGTTTTAACTCTAGGAATACCGCCAATTTCTAAGTCTGGGCATTAGAGTGCTATATGCATACTTTCTTGTGGATAACTCTTATCCACTAATTTCAGTTTCAAAACTGAGTACACCCCTAAGTGGAAATGTCCAAATTGGGCCCAAAGTGTCAATATTTTGTGTGGCCACCATTATTTTCCAGCACTGCCTTTACCCTCTTGGGCATGGAGTTCACCAGAGCTTCACAAGTTGTCACTGGAGTCCTCTTCCACTCCTCTATGACGACATCACGGAGCTGGTGGATGTTAGAGACCTTGCGCTCCCCCAACTTCCATTTGAGGATGCCCCACAGATGCTCAATAGGGTTTAGGTCTGGAGACATGCTTGGCCAGTCCATCACCTTTACCCTCAGCTTCTTTAGCAAGGCAGTGGTCGTCTTGGAGGTGTGTTTGGGGTCGTTATCATGTTGGAATACTGCCCTGCGGCCCAGTCTCAGAAGGGAGGAAATCATGCTCTGCTTCAGTATGTCACAGAAAACCTTACCTGGTTGCCACCACACACGCTTGACACCATCTGAACCAAATAAGTTTATCTTGGTCTCATCGGACCACAGGACATGGTTCCAGTAATCCATGTTCTTAGTCTGCTTGTCTTCAGCAAACTGTTTGTGGGCTTTCTTGTGGGAAGACAGCCATGTAGACCAATTTGATGCAATGTGCGGCGTATGGTCTGAGCACTGACAGGCTGACCCCCCCCCCACCCTTCAACCTCTGCAGCAATGCTGGCAGCACTCATACGTCTATTTCCCAAAGACAACCTCTGGACATGACGCTGAGCATGTGCACTCAACTCCTTTGGTCGACCATAGTGAAGCCTGTTCTGAGTGGAACCTGTCCTGTGAAACCGCTGTATGGTCTTGCCCACCGTGCTGCAGCTCAGTTTCAGGGTCTTGGCAATCTTCTTATAGCCTAGGCCATCTTTATTTAGAGCAAAAATTCTTTTTTTCAGATCCTCAGAGAGTTCTTTGCCATGAGGTGCCATGTTGAACTTCCAGTGACCAGTATGAGAGAGTGTGAGAGCAATAACACCAAATTTAGCACACCTGTTCCCCATTCACACCTGAGACCTTGTTACACTAAATAGCTAATTGGGCCCAATTTGGGCATTTCCACTTAGGGATGTACTCACTTTTGTTGCCAACAGTTTAGACATTAAAGGACCAGTCAACACATTAGATTTGCATAATCAACAAATGCAAGATAACAAGACAATGCAATAGCACTTAGTCTGAACTTCAAATGAGTAGTAGATTTTTTTATAACGAATTTCAAAGTTATGTCTATTTCCACTCCCCTTGTACCATGTGATAGCCATCAGCCAATCACAAATGCATATACGTATAGTCTGTGAATTCTTGCACATGCTCAGTAGGATCTGGTGACCCTCGAATTCCGATTGGCTGATAGGATTCTATCAGCCAATCGGAATTAAGGTAGGAAAAATCTGATTGGCTGATTGAATCAGCCAATCAGATTCAAGTTCAATCCGATTGGCTAATCCAATCAGCCAATCAGATTGAGCTTCCATTCTATTGGCTGTTCCGATCAGAATCCTATCAGCCAATCGGAATTCGAGGGACGCCATCTTGGATGACGTCACTTAAAGGAACCTTCATTCGTCGGGAGTCACCGGAAGAAGAGGATGGATCCGCGTCGGCTGCTTCAAGATGGTCCCGCTCCACGCCGGATGGATGAAGATAGAAGACGCCGCCTGGATAAACATGTCTACCGGTCCGGATATCCTCTTCTTGACGGATAGGATGAAGACTTCGGACCCTCTTCTGGACCTCTTCTTGCCGGATAGGATGTAGACTTCGGACCTTCTTCTGGACGGATCGGTGATACCCGGTGTGGTGAAGATAAGGTCGGGAGCTCTTCAGGGGCTTAGTGTTAGGTTTTTTAAGGGGGGTTTGGGTTAGATTAGGGGTATGTGGGTGGTGGGTTGTAATGTTGGGGGGGGTATTGTATGTTTTTTTTAAATGCAAAAGAGCTGATGACTTTGGGGCATGCCCCGCAAAAGGCCCTTTTAAGGGCTGGTAAGGTAAAAGAGCTCAAAGAACAAGAAAAAAGGCACCTTCACGGTTATGCGGTTAAAAAGTCTTTAGTTTATTTTTCTTGAACAGCAAGACAAATTCTTAAGTTCAGCTCAGGATGGAAAGTTTGGGTTGTTCCCAGTGACCCACTGACGCGTTTCGGCTCGCTGGCCGTAATCGTAGTGTGGTCTGTATAGCCTCTATCGGCTCTTTTTAAATCTGTAGGCTTTTGCCTATTGGTTAAAACCAAAGAACCTGGGAATTAACCCATTACTTTCCAATTCATTCAATTACTCATATGTTAATACTATTGCAAAACTTTTCTTAGGACAATCAATTAATGTATTATAATAAACATCCTCATATATGACATGACTTCATAAAGTTACATTGGCACATTTCTGAAAATAATAAATTCAAATATAATGCAACCTTTTCCAGACAGTCTAAAACTTAAATATCAATTTATATGTCCCCTTGTTTTGGGTAAATTCATTCTCTGGTATGAGTTTTCTCCTTTCCATAACTTAGCTACCAATTTTTGTATTTATATTCTGGGATCGATTAGCATAATCTCTTAAACAGTCAGAGGTAATAAATCCTTATTTCTGGACACACAGACTATTTCCAGAAGTTGATCAGATCATACTCTGAATTTAATCCTTGTGGTAACCTCGTTTTTAGTCTGTGTATCCAGAATATTTCTTTTTTAGCCAAAACCGACTCCCTATCGCCTCCTCTGGAGCCCATTTTTGCATCATCTATTATTGTCCATCTAAGTGTATTGCTACTTTTATTATGACAATTTTTGAAATGAAGCACAAGAGGTGTAGTTAGTTTGCCTAGTTTTATGTTTGAAAGGTGCTCTCTAATTCTGTACCTTACTTCTCTAGTAGTGAGCCCAGTGTACTGAACTTCGCATTCTATACAGGTAAGCAGATAAATGGAATAAGTGGCTCTACAATTTGAACATCCTTTAAATTCAAAAACCTCTCCTGTTACACTGCTTTTAAATTCTTGTCTAGGGTCTAACTTCTCGCAGGCTTTACAATGTAAATTGCCGCATCTAAATACCCCTCTATGTTCTAACCATGAGCTTCTTCTTGGAAGCTCCGATTTCAACTGTGTAGGAGCAATTCTATTTCCAATAGACAGTCCTTTCCTGAATGCAAACCTGCACATTCTTGGACTTATCTCCTCCAGTCCATCATCAGGTAAAAACAAAAGAATCAGAAGGGGGGGGAAGAGATGGAAAAATAAGGGAGAACCAGCTCCCACCACGGAGAGGGAGGTCACAAACGAAATACAAGTGAACTCAGTAATCAACCTTTCCTCCTCTAAATTAAATGAAACTGAAATTAGAGTATTGAGTTTAGGTTTGAATTTTGTCCCGAGTGAGGATTTTAATCTCTTTCAGACTCTAATTGATACCAATAAGTTGATTCGAAATTTAACTTTAAAAAAACATTTTAAAAATGATGAGAGTGGAGAGATTTTTGGTCACCTACAGTCTGAAAGAGATAGATATCCTATGAGTAGAAACCTTAGCTATCAGGAAGAATGTGATCTGGCAACTTTGGAATCACTATATAATGAAAGTAATAGTGAATTTGAAAACAGGCAGATAGTAAAAGGACCATCTTTAAAACGAGTTTCCTCTTTTTATCCCATTCAATCAAGGGGAGAAATTTTGGAGAAATTCCAAAAACGAGTTGAAAGGGATTTAAATAAATTAGCCTATCGTGTAAATAGATATAAAAGGAAAAATTTGACCAAAGAGGAGTATTTAGCGTTAAAGAAATTGGGAAATAGAAATGATTTAGTAATTAGGGCAGCGGACAAGGGGGGTTCGGTCGTGGTCATGGACCGAACCTTCTTTGTCAAAGAAGCCCTTAGACAGTTGAGTGATCCGCAACAATACACTAAGTTGACTTTTAACCCTACTCTAAGATTTCAAAAGGAACTTGGGCATTTAGTTGATGATGGAATTGAAGGTGGTTTTGTGGATGATAAAACTAAAGAATTTTTGTTGGTAGACCACCCTGTTATTCCGATCTTCAATTTCTTGCCCAAAGTCCACAAATCTTTAGTAAATGTAGTTGGAAGGCCTATAATAAGTGGCATTAATTCTATTTTTGAACATCTTTCAGAATGGTTGGACGAAATCCTCCAACCTTTGGTGAAACAGTTACCAAGTTTTTTAAGAGACACTAAACAGTTATTACTAGAAATAGAATCTATAGATTGGAAAGAAAACTACATCTGGTTGACTATAGATGTAGTCTCGCTATATTCCTCTATTAGACATGAGAAAGGTTTGGAGGCATTAAACTATTTTCTCCATAGAAATAAATCTTTTGATGAAGATTTAATAAAGTATATATTACGAGTAACAGAATTTTTACTGAGCCACAACTTCTTCGCCTTCGAGGGGGAATTTTACCTCCAGAGATGTGGGACGGCCATGGGAGCCAAATTTGCACCATCCTATGCGAATTTATTCATGGGATGGTGGGAGCTGTCCCACATCTTTGGGGGTGAAAACACTGATAGGGACCACATTGTTTATTACAAACGATATATAGATGATTTGATATTCGTATGGTGTGGTAGACCTGAGGAGGCGAAGAGGTTTGTGGAAAGACTGAACACAAATGATGTGGGGATTAAATTCACCTTTGAAGTAGATAAGAGCAGTATTAACTACTTAGATGTTACCCTTAAAGGAGAGAATCAAAGCAAAATTGAGGTGGAATTATATAGAAAGCCCATATCGGGCAATACTATATTGCATGCCCGCAGTAATCACCCTCAAAGGGTCTTTAAATCAGTTATAAGGGGTCAATATATACGGCTCAAGAGAAACTGTACAAATATGGACACGTACAATATACAAGCTGACGATCTTAGTAAAAGATTGAGAGAAAGAGGATATCAACAAAAAGATATTGACTCAGTAAGAAAAGATATTGATGGCCAAGATAGGTCAATTTACCTTAATTATAGGGAGTTGTCCAAAAAGCGTGACATTAAAGAGGAGAAAAGGGTGACTTTTGTCACCCAATATAGCAATCAGTATGAGGAAATTTGTCAAATCATCAGAAAAAATCTGTCTATGATAAAAGCTGATGATGGACTGGAGGAGATAAGTCCAAGAATGTGCAGGTTTGCATTCAGGAAAGGACTGTCTATTGGAAATAGAATTGCTCCTACACAGTTGAAATCGGAGCTTCCAAGAAGAAGCTCATGGTTAGAACATAGAGGGGTATTTAGATGCGGCAATTTACATTGTAAAGCCTGCGAGAAGTTAGACCCTAGACAAGAATTTAAAAGCAGTGTAACAGGAGAGGTTTTTGAATTTAAAGGATGTTCAAATTGTAGAGCCACTTATTCCATTTATCTGCTTACCTGTATAGAATGCGAAGTTCAGTACACTGGGCTCACTACTAGAGAAGTAAGGTACAGAATTAGAGAGCACCTTTCAAACATAAAACTAGGCAAACTAACTACACCTCTTGTGCTTCATTTCAAAAATTGTCATAATAAAAGTAGCAATACACTTAGATGGACAATAATAGATGATGCAAAAATGGGCTCCAGAGGAGGCGATAGGGAGTCGGTTTTGGCTAAAAAAGAAATATTCTGGATACACAGACTAAAAACGAGGTTACCACAAGGATTAAATTCAGAGTATGATCTGATCAACTTCTGGAAATAGTCTGTGTGTCCAGAAATAAGGATTTATTACCTCTGACTGTTTAAGAGATTATGCTAATCGATCCCAGAATATAAATACAAAAATTGGTAGCTAAGTTATGGAAAGGAGAAAACTCATACCAGAGAATGAATTTACCCAAAACAAGGGGACATATAAATTGATATTTAAGTTTTAGACTGTCTGGAAAAGGTTGCATTATATTTGAATTTATTATTTTCAGAAATGTGCCAATGTAACTTTATGAAGTCATGTCATATATGAGGATGTTTATTATAATACATTAATTGATTGTCCTAAGAAAAGTTTTGCAATAGTATTAACATATGAGTAATTGAATGAATTGGAAAGTAATGGGTTAATTCCCAGGTTCTTTGGTTTTAACCAATAGGCAAAAGCCTACAGATTTAAAAAGAGCCGATAGAGGCTATACAGACCACACTACGATTACGGCCAGCGAGCCGAAACGCGTCAGTGGGTCACTGGGAACAACCCAAACTTTCCATCCTGAGCTGAACTTAAGAATTTGTCTTGCTGTTCAAGAAAAATAAACTAAAGACTTTTTAACCGCATAACCGTGAAGGTGCCTTTTTTCTTGTTCTTTGAGAATTACCTGAGTAATCACTAAAGTGCACACACGGCAGCGATTTCCACCACGCCCCACTGCAGGTATTGTGACGGAAGCACGCCCAAGACGTCAACGAGCACACACACGAAGGGGTAACAGAGAAGCACAGAACGCCGAGTAAGGACGAGCCGGGCTACCGCGATAGTGGAGTCTCCTAAGCAGACCACAGGTGAACACCGGGTTTTGTGTAAAAGAGGGAGATGAGTTCCGGACAACGGGCGAATGTGAGTGTTTAACCCAGAAGTGAAGTTTGAAAAGTGTGTACTGAAATTTTGTGAAGGGTGCAATTTATTAAGGTCACATAGCAGTGGGGTTAAAATTGGACTTGGCTACATAAGGATATATGACAGGTGCTAAGCCTTTGGTGTATATTTAAAGGTAAAAGAGCTGTTAACTTTTTATTTTAGAATAGGGTAGGGCATTTTTTTATTTTGGGGGCTTTGTTATTTTTTTAGGGGGCTAAGAGTAGGTGTAATTAGTTTTAAATTCTTGTAATCTTTTTTTATTTTTTGTAATTTAGTGTTTTTTTTTTTGTAATTTAGTTTAGTTGATTTAATTGTAGATAATTGTAGGTAGTTTAGTTAATTAATTTATTGATAGTGTAGTGTTAGGTTTAATTGTAACTTAGGTTAGGATTTATTTTACAGGTAATTTTGTTATTATTTTAACTAGGTAGCTATTAAATAGTAAATAACTATTTAATAGCTATTGTACCTAATTAAAATAAATACAAAGTTGCCTGTAAAATAAATATAAATCCTAAAATAGCTACAATATAATTATTCGTTATATTGTAGCTATAATAGGGTTTATTTTACAGGTAAGTATTTAGCTTTAAATAGGATTAATTTATTTTATAAGATTTATTTTATTTTGTTAGATTAAAATTATATTTAACTTAGGGGGGTGTTAGGTATAGGGTTAGACTTAGCTTTAGGGGTTAATACATTTATTAGAGTAGCGGCGAGGTCCGGTCGGCAGATTAGGGGTTAATAAGTGTAGGTAGGTAGCGGCAACGTTGGGGGGGGGCAGATTAGGCGTTAATAAATATTATGTAGGTGTCGGCGATGTTAGGGGCAGCAGATTAGGGGTACATAGGGATAATGTAGGTTGCGGCGGTGTGCGGTCGGCAGATTAGGGGTTAAAAAATTTAATTATAGTGGCGGCGATGTGGGGGGGACCTCGGTTTAGGGGTGCATAGGTAGTTTATGGGTGTTAGTGTACTTTAGAGCACAGTAGTTAAGAGCTTTATGAACCGGCGTTAGCCCATAAAGCTCTTAACTCCTGATTTTTTTCCTGCGGCTGGAGTCTTGTCGTTAGAGTTCTAACGCTCACTTCAGCCAAGACTCTAAATACCAGTGTTAGAAAGATCCCATTGAAATGATAGGATACGCAATTGACGTAAGGGGATCTGCAGTATGGAAAAGTCGCGGCTGGAAAGTGAGCGTTAGACCTTTTCCTGACTGACTCTAAATACCAGCGGGCGGCCAAAACCAGCGTTAGGACCCCTTAACGCTGGTTTGGACGGCTAACGCAAAACTCTAAATCTAGGTGAAAGTTTGAAAAGTAAGGTTTTATACTGACACTTTTCAGCTATCTCTTTCATGCAAACAATAAACTCATTACCGTGACCAGACTTTTATACATCTTCTATGTGCCATTTTAACTGCACTACTATGAATATATAAACTATTTATCAAGGTAAACTTTGGATGCTGGTTGACTATTCAGTTGAGACCTTTGTATTAGTGAAGGTAAAGTGACAATGAATTAGGATGTTTTTTTATAATGAATATTCACCAACAGTGTAAGTTACTGGCCTGAGCACTTGCTGTACACAAAGTATCCAGTAGCACCAGCAGCGATAAGCAAAACAACTCCAACAGCAGCAATAATGATGTACAGAAGGGTCTGGGAACCTTTTCCTGTTTCTGAAAATTAAACATAAAAATACACAAGAGTCAGAGAAAATTCATAAAACCTTTAAAGTAATATGAAACAGCATTTTTCTTTTATGATTCAGATAGAACTTACAATTTCAAACAAGTTTCTAATTTAATTAGACTATTTACAAATTTTTCTTCTTTCTTTTGGAATCTTTTGTTGAAAAGCAGGGCAGCAGTTTTGCAAGAATGTTATCCACTTGCAAGAGCACTATATGGCAGCACTACTTCCTGCTACATAGTACTCCAGTGGCCTACCTCTGTGTCTCTTTCTTTCATACAGGTGGTCAGAATCTTTGATCCATTACTCCTGTGAATTACTCTTCTCTACCAATAGGAGGAGGCAAAAATTCCAAAAACCCCAGGAGCTCTAAATAACCCCTCCCACCTCAGTTACCTCAGTCTTTACTTTGCCTCCGCTGGAGGTGGTAGAATAATGAAGATGTGCATTTGATTATTCAGAGAGAGGGGTTGTCAGTATACATTAAAAGGACATGAAATCCAAATTGTATATTTCATGGTATAGGTAGAACATACCATTTTAAACAACTTTCCAATTTACTTCTATTATCAAATTTGCTTCATTCTCTTGTTATAATTTGTTGAAGGAGCAGCAATGTACTACTGATTTCTAACTGAACACATGGGTGAGCCAATGACAATCAGTATATATATGCAGCCACCAATCAGCAGCTAGAACCTAGGTTATTTGCTGTTCCTGGGCTTTCCTATATAAACCTTTCAGCAAAAGATAACAAGAGTAGAAAGCAAATTAAATAATAGAAGTAAATTGTTAAGTTGTTTAAAATTGTATGTTCTGTCTAAATAATGAATGTCTAATTAGGACTTTACTGATCCTTTAACCCCTTAGTGACCAGACCACTTTTCCATTTTCTATCAGTTTGGGACCAAGGCTATTTTTACATTTCTGCTGTGTTTGTGTTTAGCTGTAATTTTCCTATTACTCATTTACTGTACCCATACATATTATATACCGTTTTTCTCGCCATTAAATGGACTTTCTAAAGATACCATTATTTTCATCACATCTTATAATTTACTATAAAAAAAAATGATAAAATATGAGGAAAAAATGGAAAAAAACACACTTTTTCTAACTTTGACCCCCAAAATCTGTTACACATCTACAACCACCAAAAAACACCCATGCTAAATTGTTTCTAAATTTTGTCCTGAGTTTAGAAATACCCAATGTTTACAAGTTCTTTGCTTTTTTTGCAAGTTATAGGGCAATAAGTACAAGTAGCACTTTGCTATTTCCAAACCACTTTTTTTTCAAAATTAGCGCTAGTTACATTGGGACACTGATATCTGTAAGGAATCCCTGAATATCCCATGACATGTATATATATTTTTTTACTAGACAACCCAAAGTAGGCCCATTTTGGTATATTTCATGCCACCATTTCACCGCCAAATGCGATCAAATAAAAAAAATTGCAAAATTTTTCACAAACTTTTTTTTACAAACTTTAGGTTTCTCACCGAAATTATTTACAAACAGCTTGTGCAATTATGGCACAAATGGTTGTAAATGCTTCTCTGGGATCCCCTTTCTTCATAAGTAGCAGACATATATGGCTTTGGCGTTGCTTTTTGGTAATTAGAAGGCAGCTAAATGCAGCTGCACACCACACTTGTAGTATTATGCCCAGCAGTGAAGGGGTTAATTAGGTAGCTTGTAGGGAACTTGTAGGGTTAATTTTAGCTTTAGTGTAGAGATCAGTCTCCCACCTGACACATCCCACCCCCTGATCCCTCCCTGACCCCTCACAAACATCTCTCTTGCCTCACAATTAAAAATAAAAACAACAGTGCGTTTCTCAGTGTAACACACTGTTTCATCAGGTGTGTTACACTGAGAAACGCGTTGCTGTTGTTTTTATTATTGTAATAAATGTTTTAAACTTTTTTTAACTCTCCACCTGCTGCCGAATCATTTTCATTTTTGTTCCTGAAACTTTTCTATCTACTGAACTTTCTGGACACTCTGTACAGAGTCTCTGGACCTACTGGCTGACCACTGCTATACAGGCTCGTCTAGACCCTTCTTCTTTGGGCATTTTTGGACTCTCCCTGGTAAGATGAGGATCCCCACTGGTGATATCTCCTTCTGGTGTACCGGACGACGTGTGGTTCCGGACTGCTGGTATTGCACATCAGTGCTTTACATTTTGTGAGTAGGATTCTTTAGCTCCTATTGCTATCTGTTCTGAAGTTGTTTATGATCTGCACTATGTGGCGCCCTCTATTCTGCTTTCCTTAAATTAGAAAGTTGCTTAAAATGTCATGCTCTATCTGAATCATGAAAGAAAAAAAATTGGGTACAGTGTCCCTTTAACAACCGTTTTTTGTAGGACTACCCTGTACGTTGTCGGTCGTTAAGGGGTTAAAGGGACACTGAACCCAAATTATTTATTTTGTGATTCAGACAGAGCATGCAATTTTAAGCAACTTTCTAATATACTCCTATTATCAATTATTCTTTGTTCTATTGCTATCGTTATTTGAAAAAGAAGGCATCTAAGCTAAGGAGCCAGCCAATTTTTGGTTCAGAACATTGGACAACCTAGCAAAAACAACCCAGGTTGTTAACCAAAAATGGTCCGGCTTCTAAACTTACATTCTTGCTTTTCAAATAAAGATAACAAGAGAATGAAGAAAATTTGATAATAGGAGTAAATTAGAAAGTTACTTAAGGCCTAGTTTCCCCTCAGAGTACAGTGCTTGTCAGAAGGATGTATATGGGGTACGATTTTACTCTTTGTTCGCCTAATGGGAGATCTGTCACCAACCATCTATAATTGGTTGCAGGGACTTGTCTCCTTCTATGGATCTACAATATACTCCTATTGCATAACCTCTGCTGATATGTGTCAGTGCTGGTTTGTCAAATGGTTGTTTGACTGGTCTGGTACAAGAGTGTCTATTGGTAAGTATCATCATTTTTTCATTAAAACACTTTATAGCTTTAATGTGGGCACTTTATAGTTTATATATATATATATATATATACACACACACACACACACACACACACACACACACACATATATATATATATATATTTATATATATATATATATATATATATATATATATATATATATATATCATTTTAAGCTACTTTAGGAGGGGTACATTTTTCCATTCCTCAAGAGCTTTTTTAAAAGGGGGATATCATTATTTTTGCTTTACTCAGTGCTATAATGTATTCTGATTATGTCCCTAAATTTGCTTTAGAAGCTAAGTCCCCTGAACACCTTCCTTATGTTATCAATTGTGTTTATTGTAAAAAGCTGATATTTTTCCTCCAGCTTATTTGTGTTACTCATGTTTATCTTTGCTGATGCATTCAGATCAACCTAATGCTGCTTCTATTGGAATTACTGCTACTTCTGTCTGTTCTTTACAGGATAATGCTTAAGATGTATCACAAGGAGTCAAAAACATAATCATATCTGCTATTTCTGAGGTGTTGGCTGCTCTCCCACCTTCATGTAAGCATAAAAGTTCAGTTCAGATTTTGCCTTCTACTAGTAATATGCCCCTGAAGTCAGGGATAGTCTTATGTATTCAGAAGGTGAAGTTTCCTCAGGCGATGAGGAGTCCTCTGATGTTGAACTTGATACATCCTCATTTTTATTTAAAAAAACGAACATATTTGTTCTCTTTTGAAAGCGGTCTTACTCCTTTGGGGGTTAAATATTCTAAGGCTTCTGAGGATAAAACTTGTTAGTGTTTACATTTTTTAAGACTGTTGCTAAGCTCCCTGAGGTTTTTACTATCCCTGAAGCAGTTTCTGACATGGTTTCTAGGGAATGGTCTAAGCCAGGTAATTCCAAAAGTTATATCCTTTACATGCTGCTAATGTTGAATTGTTGGAGACTGTTTCTAAGGTTGATGAGGCTATTTCCACTTTGGCTAAGCATACTACTATCCCTTAAGAAGCACAGTACTTCTTTTAAAGACCCTTTGGATAGGATATTAGAGTCCTTTCATAGAAGGGCCTTTTTTACATGCAGGGTATTTGCTTAGGCTGATTATTGCTGATGTGGCTGCAGCCTCTTCTTACTTGTTATCTACTCTTTCCGAACTAATCTAATGCTCTGCTAGTGAAGATCTTTTGAGTGTACTTAATAAAAATGCCAATTCCATTATTGGTGATGCAATATTTGATATTATGAAAATCAATGTCAAATGCATGTCCTTGGCAGTCCTTGTTATAAGAGCCTTATGGCTTAAATCCTGGTCTGCTGATATGATGTCTAAATCCAGACTTTTATCTCTTTCTTTTCAGTGAAAGAAATTGCTTGTTTCTGGTTTAGATTCTATTATATCTACTGTTAATTGAGCTAAAGGGGCTTTTCTTCCTCAAGACAAGTCTAAGGGAAAGTCTAAAGCTGACAATCATTTTCATTCCCTTTGTCAGAATAAGGAACAAAAGATTGTTTCTTCTGCTCAGAAGCAAGGCACTTCTGGCTCAGTCTGGAGGCCTAGCGCTAACTGGAACAAGTCAAAGCAGGCTAAGAAATCTATCCCTACTACCAAGACTGCATTAAGATATGGCCCCCGATCCTGAGGCTCTGGTAGGGGACAGGTTATTTCTTTTTCAAGAGTCTCTGTTCCACTCTGTTTCAGATCCCTGGGTTCTGAATATAGTTTCCCCAGGGTTAGTGAATAGGATTCATGACAAGGACTACCAGAGGAAGTTTTTTTTCTGTCTAATGTTCCAATGAATCTCTTAAAGGCTCAAGCCTTTGTTCAGTCAGTTTCAGGTCTGGAAACTATGGGAGTGATTTTGTTAGTTCCTTTTAGGAACAGGGGATGGGATTTTATTCAAATCTCTTCATTGTTCCAAAGAAGGAAGGTACTTTCAAACAAGTTTGTAAGAATCCCTTCCTTCAAAATAGAAACTATTCAGAATATTCTGCCTTTTTCAGTATAGATTTAAAGGATGTTCATCCTCATGTACCAATTCACAGGGGAACTGACTAGTCCGAGGTTTGCCTTTTTAGACAGGCATTTTCAGGTTGTTGCTCTTCCATTTGGTCTGGCTTACAGCTCCGAGAATTTTCATAAAGGTTCTGAGTGCCCTATTGTCTATGATCAGATCTAAGAGTATTGCAGTTTTCCCTACCTGGATGATATCTTGGTTCAAGTCCCATCTTTTCCTTTAGCAGAATCTCACACCAACAGAATGTTGTTGTTTCTTCGACAACATGGTTGGAGCATCAATTTACCAAAGAGTTCTTTGGTTTCTCAGACAAGGGTAAGTTTTTGGGGGTTTTCAAATAGATTCAGTCTCCATGAGTCTCTCTCTAACAGAGCAGAGAAGGTTAAAATTGATGTCAGCTTGTCTGAACATTCAGTCCCTCTCCTTTCCCTCTGTTGGTCTTTGTACGGAAGCTTTGGGTCTCATGATTGCAGCGTCAGATGCAATTCCTTTTGCTCAATTTCACGAGACCTCTTCAGCTTTGTGTGTTGTGTCAGTTGTCTCAACTGTTTTTTCTGGATCCCAGTACAAGTCTGTCTCTCACTTGGTGGCTGGATCATCAGTTCTTTATTCAGGGGGGCTTTTGTTTACTCTTCCTACCTGGACAGATGCAAGTCTTTCAGGTTGGGAAGCTGTTTGGGGGTCTCTGAGAGCACAGGGAGTTTGGGATCCTTGGGAGGTGAGGTTGCCTATAAATGTTCTGGAATTCTGTGCTATTTTAAGGGCACTTTAGGCTTGGCCAACGTTGGAAAGGGAGTCCCACCTTCATTTCCAAACAGAGAATATTACAGCAGTGGCTTATGTCAACCATCAGGGGGCAACTCATAGTCCCCTAGCTATGAGGGAAGTGGCACACATTCTCTCTTGGGAAGCAAGCAATCAATTCCTGTCTATTTTTTGTGATTCATATTCCAGGAGTGAACTTGGAAGCAGACTTTCTCAGTCATCAATCTCTATATCCAGGGGAATAGTCTCTTTACTATGATGTATTCTATTGAATTGTGGATGTTTGGTGTCTCCCAGAGATAGACCTGATGGCTTCTCATTTGAACAATAAACTCCCCAAGTACTTTGCAAGGTCAAGGGATCTTTAGACAGAGTTTGTAGATGCTCTAGTAGCTACTTGGTCATTTCAGTTTGCTTATCGGTTTCCTCCTCTGATACTTCTTCCCAGTGTAATCTCTAAGTTAAGCCTACATAAATCATCAGTAATCCTGATTGCCCCAGCTTTGCCTTGCAGGATTTGGTATGCAGATCTGGTTCACGTTCCCAGTTGACCTCCTTGGCCTCTTCCTCTACGGTCAGACCTTCTTTCTCAAGGTCCGTTTTTCATCTGGATCTCTGAACTTGATGGCATGTAAATTAAATAGTTAGTCCTAAGACATAGAGGTTTCTCTGACTCTGTGATTGAAACTTTAATTCAGGCTTGTAAGCCTTTATTTTTTGGTGTATAGATCATGGTTCTCCTGGCATTCTTTTAGAATTCCTAGGATTTTGCAGTTCTTACATGCTTATCTAACAGTTCTCTGCAGGGGCAGATTCCTGTGCTTTGTTTCATATGAACATTGCTAATCTTCCCGATATTCATGGTTTTGTTCACGCTTTGGCCCATATTAAACCTATAATCAAGCCAATTTCTCCTCCATGGAGTCTTAACTTGGTGTTAAAAGTTTTGCATGCTCCTTCTTTTGAACCTATGCATAAGGTGATTTCTTGGAAAGATGTATTCCTTTTGGCTATATCTCTTCAGCTAGAAGAGTTTCAGAATTATCTGCTCTTTGCTGTGATCCTCATCTTATTTTTCAATAGGATAAGACAGTTTTAAGGACTAAACTTGACTTATTGCCTAAAGTTGTTTCTTCAGACAATATCAGCAGAGAGATTGTTGTTCCTTCTTTGTGTCCTAATCCCAAGAATGCTTCAGAGAGTTCAGGATGTTAGAGCATTTAAATATTACATTGATGCTAATAAGGCTTTCTAGTTTGTTCATTTTTCTGGTACTAGAAAAGGTCAGAACGTTTCTGCTGTTTTTTTGTCTGATATATATTTTTTGCCCTTTTGGGGTTTCTGTGGGGTTATGGGTTTAGTTTTCCAGTGAAAAAGACATTATTAAACCCCACACCCTTTACAATTAATTACTCGTGGACTTCTCAGCTTGGGTATTTGTTCCCATGAGTAATGGATTGTGGACTCTCACCACCTGTATAAAAGAAAACCTAATTTATGCTTACCTGATCAATTATTTTCTTTCATGGTGGTGAGAGTACACAAGATCCCACCTTTTGTTTAAGGTTGTTTTTTTTCTTGAGCACATCTTTTTAACTACTCTTATTTTCGGCTTATTGCTTTTTCCTACCTCGTTTTGTCTGGCTATACATGACATGACTGAGGTACTTGTGAGGTGGGAGGGGTTTTATACACCTCTTGGGGTTTGGGTATCTTTGCCTCCTCCTAGTGGTAAGGAAGAGTAATTCCCAGGAGTAATGGATCGTGGACTCTCACCACATCACGTCATCATAATTTGGATGTGGTAAGGGCTTCTTTTTTTACTTACATGCTACCAAAGATTTTAGGCAATCTTCTAGTCTATTCATTAATTTTTCAGGTCCTCAGCTGCTTCTTTAGCTGCTTAGCTTAAGCTTTTGATTCACAGGACTTACTTGGAGGCAGATAAATCTCCTCCAAAATGTATTACAGCTAATTCTACCAGATTTTTTTCTACTTTTTGGGATTTTAAAAATGAGGCTTCCATAGAGCAAATATGGAAGGTAGCGACATGGTCATCCTTTACATACTTTTACTAAATTTCTACCATTTTGATGTTTTAACTTCTTCTGAAGTACCCTTTCATAGGAAAGTCCTCCAGGCAGCAGTGTCTGGAAAATAGATATCTGCCTATTTTATTTTTTATTTCTATTTTTATCCTGCCCACCAATACATGTGGACTCCACAGTTTTGCTATACATTCTCATGCGTAATGAATTGTGGACTCTCACCACCTTATGAAAGAAAACACAATTTATGTTTACCTGATAAATGTCTTTTTTTCATGATTTAGAGTCCACAAGCCCCTCCTATTTTTAATCAATAAGAAAAAAAAAACAGAATTTATGCTTACTTGATAAATTACTTTCTCTTGTGATGTATTGAGTCCACGGATTCATCCTTTACTTGTGGGATATTCTCCTTCCCAACAGGAAGTGGCAAAGAGAGCACACAGCAGAGCTGTCCATATAGCTCCCCCTCTAGCTCCACCCCCCAGTCATTCTCTTTGCCGGCTCTAAGACAACTATTTAATCTTAGCTACTAAATACTGTGATAAATGTTAAATATCATAAGAGTATAACTATGAGAAGGGAAATTGTTATTCTTCCTACTATATGCTAATCAGGCATACAACTAAAATCAGACTGGTGCTGACAGCTCAAACTTGATTGTTGAATAATTTAAATAACAAATTACATGTCAAAATATATTGACAAGTAATATGCTTAAACTTGAATAGTAGTTTGTTGAAACACCCAAACACTCATTTGTTATAACTGACTTAACTATGTAATCACTTCCAAGTATAAAGCAATCATACCACAGAGTGTATTTATTCTCTCAACAGTTTATCTTTTAAAAAATCAGCCATACAGTTTAAAATTGGCAACATATTTGCAACTGTTTGCGAATAAAAACTTAACAGTTTAACTTTAATTGGTGATATATGAATCAAGCCCTAATATCTATCCCAAGTCTGGCTTACTAAAAGCAAAATCATAAGTCTGCACTGCCAAATAAATGAGTTATGATTCTCATTACAACTAACGTTCACACAAACACAGTTGAAATAGCTACAATACAATAAACAAACGTAACAGGTACCTTTATATCAACTGAAACTTGGATTTCTATATTCATAACCAATGAGTTGTGTTACATAACTGAACCCCTAGCTATATACGTGTACCTGGCAGTCAAATTATATAACTGAATTCCCAGACATATACAAATATACTTTTTATTCATTGCGATTTTACTATACTATTGTAACAAAAGTGGTGTAATCAAAAAGAGGATTAAAGTGAATGATATCATGATATACCTCAATACAATGTATACCACTACGGTGGGTACAGAGTAGACTGAAATTGAGATTCACAATACAAGTGTTTGCTTTGATCATTCTGAATTAACCCACGATCTCAATACACTGTAACATACTGTACTTATAACTGATTATCTATGAGTACAAATCTAAATGGAACGCTAATGCTACTACACTTCAGGCTTCAATCATTAAACCTGTTTAAGCGTTGAAGTTGGGGGTATATTATATCCTGTAGGAATTATCCCTGGATACTTGCAGGACATAACCTTATTATACTACTTGTGTATTTGACTTAGCCATATACTGATCATTGACCAGCACTAAATCCTAGAGCCTATATAGTCCCTTGATAATTATATTTATACTTATAGACCTCTAAGGAGGAAACACTTTTTTGTGACCCTCGCATTGGTCTTACTAGCCTAATACATTATCTCGCCTTATTTCAAACCATAGCACCATACTGGTTAGTGTTTTTAATCTTTTTTGTTTTCCGCAAATTTTAGCACTGTGAAATTAATAAATGTTAAGTTTTAATTTAGTTTTAGTTTATTTAGAGACGAGTGCTGTCTCTTCTAATACTGTACCACATTGAGATATACAATTACTTGTAATCTGCTCTTGAGTGCTATCAATGTACCCCTTTTTTGGTGGTTATCTCTTTAACCACATCTAGCCTTCTAAATCGGGCCGTGGACTCGATACATCACAAGAGAAAGTAATTTATCAGGTAAGCATAAATTCTGTTTTCTCTTGTAAGATGTATCGAGTCCACGGATTCATCCTTTACTTGTGGGATACCAATACCAAAGCTTTAGGACACGGATGAAGGGAGGGAACAAGACAGGTACCTTAAACGGAAGGCACCACTGCTTGTAAAACCTTTCTCCCAAAAATAGCCTCCGAAGAAGAAAAAGTATCGAATTTGTAAAATTTGGAAAAAGTATGCAGCGAAGACCAAGTCGCTGCCTTACAAATCTGTTCAACAGAAGCCTCATTTTTAAAAGCCCATGTGGAAGCCACAGCTCTGGTAGAATGAGCAGTAATTGTTTCGGGAGGCTGCTGGCCAGCAGTCTCAAAGGCCAAACGGATGATGCTTTTCAGCCAAAAGGAAAGAGAGGTAGCAGTCGCCTTCTGACCTCTCCTCTTACCAGAATAGATGACAAACAAGTTGTTTGTCTGAAATCCTTAGTTGCTTGTAAATAGAACTTTAAAGCACGAACCACATCAAGATTGTGTAACAGACGTTCCTTCTTCGAAGAAGGATTAGGACATAGAGAAGGAACAACAATTTCCTGATTAATATTCTTATTAGACACAACCTTAGGAAGAAAACCGGGTTTGGTACGCAAAACTACCTTATCTGCATGAAAAACCAGGTAAGGTGAATCACACTGTAAAACAGATAACTCTGAAACTCTTCGAGCAGAAGAGATAGCTACCAAAACCAAAACTTTCCAAGATAAAAGTTTAATATCTATGGAATGTAAAGGTTCAAACGGAACCCCTTGCAGAACTGAAAGAACTAAATTCAGACTCCATGGCGGAGCCACAGGTCTATAAACAGGCTTGATTCTGACTAAAGCCTGACTAAACGCTTGAACGTCTGGTACCTCTGCCAGACGTTTGTGTAAAAGAATAGACAAAGCAGATATCTGTCCTTTTAAGGAACTAGCTGATAATCCTTTCTCCAATCCTTCTTGGAGAAAGGACAATATCCTGGGAATCCTAATCTTACTCCATGAGTAACCCTTGGATTCGCACCAAAAAGATATTTTCGCCAAATCTTATGGTAGATTTTCCTGGTGGCGTTCAATCTCCAAGCAGTCAGACGCAGAGAAGTTAGATTTGGATGTTTGAAAGGACCTTGTATTAGAAGGTCCTGCCTCATTGGTAGTGTCCATGGTGGAACAGATGACATGTCCACTAGGTCTGCATACCAGGTCCTGCGTGGCCACGCAGGCGCTATTAGAATCACCGAAGCCCTCTCCTGCTTGATTCTGGCAACCAGACGAGGGAGGAGAGGAAACGGTGGAAAAACATAGGCCAGATTGAAGGACCAAGGCGCTGCTAGAGCATCTATCAGCACCGCCTGGGGATCCCGGGGACCTGGACCCGTAAAGAGGAAGCTTGGTGTTCTGACGGGATGCCATCAGATCCAATTCTGGAGTGCCCCATAGCTGAGTAAGCTGGGCAAATACCTCGGGTGGAGTTCCCACTCCCCCGGGTGAAAAGTCTGACGACTTAGAAATCCGCCTCCCAGTTGTCTACTCCTGGATGTGAATTGCTGAGAGATGGCAAGAGTGATCCTCCGCCCACCTGATTATTTTGGTTACTTCCATCATTGCTAGGGAACTTCTTGTTCCCCCTTGATGATTGACGTAAGCTACAGTCGTGATGTTGTCCGACTGAAATCTGATGAATTTGGCCGCAGCTAGCTGAGGCTATGCCTGAAGAGCGTTGAATATCGCCCTCAGTTCCAGAATGTTTATCGGGAGAAGAGCTTCTTCCCGAGACCATAAGCCCTGAGCTTTCAGGGAGTCCAGACTGCACCCCAGCCCAACAGACTGGCGTCGGTCGTTACGATGATCCACTCTGGTCTGCGGAAACACATTCCCTGAGACAGGTGATCCTTAGACAACCACCAGAGAAGAGAATCTCTGGTCCCCTGGTCCAACTGTATTTGAGGAGACAAATCTGCATAATCCCCATTCCACTGTTTGAGCATGCATAGTTGCAGTGGTCTGAGGTGTATCCGTGCAAAAAGGACTATGTCCATTGCCGCTACCATTAGTCCAATTGTCTCCATGCACTGAGCTACAGATGGCTGAGGAATGGAATGAAGAGCTCTGCAAGTAGTTAAGAGTTTTAACTTTCTGACCTCCGTCAGAAATATTTTCATTTCCACCGAGTCTATTAAGGTTCCTAGGAAGGAAACTCTTGTGAGGGGGGAGAGAGAACTCTTTTTGATGTTCACCTTCCACCCGTGAGACCTCAGAAAGGCCAATACAATTTCCGTGTGAGACTTGGCTTTTTGGAAAATCGACGCCTGAATTAAGATGTCGTTTAGATAAAGCGCCACTGCTATGCTCCGCAGTCTTAGAACCGCCAGGAGGGACCCTAGCACCTTTGTGAAAATTCTGGGAGCAGTGGCCAATCCGAAAGAAGAGCCACAAACTGATAATGTTTGTCCAGAAAGGCGAACCTGAGAAACTGGTGATGATCTTTGTGAATAGGAATGTGTAGATACGCATCCTTTAGATCCACGGTAGTCATATATTGACCCTCCTGGATCATAGGTAGGATTGTCCAAATGGTCTCCATCTTGAATGATGGGACTCTGAGGAATTTGTTTAGAATTTTGAGATCCAGGATTGGTCTGAAAGTTCCTTCTTTCTTGGGAACCACAAACAGGTTTGAGTAAAAACCAGCACTGTTCTGCAATTGGAACTGGGTGGATCACCCCCATTGTATGTAGGTCTTCTACACAGCGTAAGAACGCCTCTTTCCTTTGTCATGTCTGTAGACAGACGAGAAATGTGGAACCTTCCCCTTGGAGCGGAGTCCTTTGAATTCTAGAAGATATCCCTGGGATACAATCTCTAAGGCCCAGGATCGTGTACGTCTCTTGCCCAGGCCTGAGCGAAGAGAGAGAGTCTGCCCCCTACTAGATCCAGTCCCGATCTGGGGCTACCCCATCATGCTGTCTTGGAGGCTGCTGCAGGCTTCTTGGCCTGTTTACCCTTGTTCCAGCCCTGGTAAGGTTTCAGGCTGCCCTGGGTTGTGAAGTGTTACCCTCTTGCTTTGCAGCAGGGGAGGATGAAGCGAGACCGCTCCTGAAATTCCGAAAGGAACGAAAATTTATTTTGTTTGTTCTTTGTCTTGAAGGACTGTACCTGGGGGAGAGCATGGCCTTTTCCCCCAGTGATTTCTGAAATAATCTCTTTCAATTCAGGCCCGAAGAGGGTCTTTCCTTTGAAAGGGATGTTCAATAGTTTGGATTTTGATGACACATCGGCCGACCAGGACTTTAGCCACAGCGCCCTGCGCGCCAAAATGGCGAAACCTGAATTCTTTTGCCGCTAACTTAGCTAGTTGGAAAGCGGCATCTGTGATAAAAGAATTAGCCAGCTTAAGAGCCTTAATTCTGTCCATAATGTCCTCATATGAGGTCTCTGTCTGGAGCGCATCTTCAAGAACCAGAAAGCAGCTGCAGTGGTTACAGGAACAATGCACGCAATAGGTTGGAGAAGAAAACCTTGTTGAACAAAAATTTTCTTAAGTAGACCATCTAATTTTTTATCCATAGGGTCTTCAAAAGCACAACTGTCTTCAATTGGTATAGTTGTGCGTTTAGCAAGTGAAGAAACAGCCCCCTCCACCTTAGGGTCCGTCTGCCACGAGTCCCGCATGGGGTCAGATATGGGGAACATCTTCTTAAAAACAGGAGGGGGAACGAAGGGAATACCTGGTCTATCCCACTCCCTAGTAACAATATCCGCAATCCTCTTAGGGACCGGGAACACATCAGTGTAAACAGGAACTTCTAGGTACTTGTCCATTTTACACAATTTCTCTGGAACCACCATAGGTTCGCAATCATTCAGAGTAACTAATACCTCCCTGAGCAATAAGCGGAGGTGTTCTAGTTTAAATTTAAAAGCCAATGTATCTGAATCTGTCTGAGGAGAAACCTTTCCTGAATCGGAAATTTCTCCCTCAGACAGCACATCCCTCGCCCCCACTTCAGAGTGTTGTGAGGGTATATCGGATACGGCTACTAAAGCGTCAGAATGCTCTTTATCTGTTCTTAAAACAGAGCTATCACGCTTTGCAAAGTAACACGGGCAGTTTAGATAAAAACACTGAGAGGGTATTATTCATAACTGCTGCCAAGTCTTGCAAGGTAAAAGAGTTAGACGCACTAGAGGTGCTAGGCGTCGCTTGAGCGGGCGTATCTGGTTGTGACACTTGGGGAGAGGTTGACGGGCTAACCTCGTTACCTTCTGTCTGAGAATCATCTTGGGCCACATTTTTAAGTGCAACAATATGTTCTTTAAAGTGTATAGACATATCAGTACAAGTGGGACACATTCTGAGAGGGGGTTCCCACTATGGCTTCTAAACACATTGAACAAGGATTTTCCTTGGTGTCAGACATGTTTAACAGACTAGTAGTAACATAAACAGGCTTGGAAATCACTTTAATCAAATAAAAACACACTTTGAAAAAAACGTTACTGTGCCTTTAAGAAATAAAAAAGGTACACAATTTTGCAAAACAGTGAAAAAATGCAGCAAACTTTTCGAAATTTTTACAGTATGTGCCTAAAGCATTAGTAAGATTGCACAACTAGCAATAAAAACGATTAACCCCTTAATGCCCAAACCGGATTGACAGTAAGCCAAAAAAACGGTTTAAAGAAACTACAGCACCTTGCCACAGCTCTGCTGTGGCCCTACCTGCCCTTAGGGACCAGATTTGTGGGGAAAAGCTTCTTATAGGCCCTCAAACTGCAGCAGGACCCTCCATGTGAAAACAGCCTGAACTTCTAGTCAAAAATAATCCGCGCATCTGAGGCGCAAAATTAGGCCCCTCCCACCTCACTCCGGTGCTTGTGAGGCCTAAAGAAACACTCCCAAGTGTTTTAGTAATAGCCATGTGGGTAACAACCCCTGAAAGAAACCCAAAGGAACCTTCAAAGTGTCTCAAAAAACAAATTTTTCAATAAAAAACGTTTTGCCCTGAAGTAGTGTCAACCAGCATAAACTAGCCCTGTTATGTAAGCTTGAAATTCCATACTTAGTCTCTGAATATAGCTTACCCTTCCCTCATGGGGATATTAACAGTCTTTTCTAGCATTATCACAGTCTTGTCTAGAAATAAGTGACTGAACATACCTTATTGCAGCCTAACCTGCAAACCGTTCCCCCCAACTGAAGTTCTCATGTACTCCTCAGTCCTGCGTGGGAACAGCAGTGGATTTTAGTTACAACATGCTAAAATCATCTTCCTCCCTGCAGAAATCTTCATCTCCTATCTGCTAGAGAGTAAATAGTACACACCGGTACCATTTAAAATAACAAACTCTTGCTTGTAGAAAATAAAAACTACAATTCTAACACCACATTCACTTTACCCTTCCGATTGCTTAGAGCCGGCAAAGAGAATGACTGGGGGGTGGAGCTAGAGGGGGAGCTATATGACAGCTCTGCTGTGTGCTCTCTTTGCCACTTCCTGTTGGGAAGGAGAATATCCCACAAGTAAAGGATGAATCCGTGGACTCGATACATCTTACAAGAGAAATATTTGTGACTGTTCCTATTTTGCACTACTATTTTCCCTGCTTTGTCCTTTCCTACCTATTTTATTTCTATTTTTCCTTGCTTGGCTATACCAATAAGTGCATACACATATCAGCAGCACTGTCTCCTAATTTTTAACTGCGCTTACTCCTAGATTTGATAACTCGGTCCTGATATAGCCAGTATAACAATAAATACAGTTCCCGCTATAGAAGGAGCTTAGCCGCAGATAGTGAAATTAAATATTTTGGCTAATACAGACTCCCGATAGCGGACAACATATTCAAAAGAAAACCTTGGCATAATAATCTCAGGTTACCCTTATATGCCCCATCTAGGAGTTTAAGTATTTTTAACTTAGCATGTATGTGGTGTGCTTATATTGTTTGTTACAATATCTCAATAAAGTATTTGCGTGAAGGATGTATATATGAAACAATTTTAACACTATTTTGGTCGTATTTCATGCACTTTTTTTTTATACAATATTAAAGGGACACTGAACTCAAATTTTTTTTTGTGATTCAGATAGAGCATGACATTTTAAGCAACTTACACATTTTCTTCATTCTCTGGGTATCTTTATTTGAAATGTAAGTTTAGATGCCGGCCCATTTTTGGTGAACAACCTGGGTTATTCTTGCTGATTGGTGGATACATTCATCCACCAATAAAAAAAGTGCTATCCAGAGGTCTGAACCAAAAATAAAGCTTAGATGCCTTCTTTTTAAAATAAAGATAGCAAGAGAACTTAGCAAAATTGATAATAAGAGTAAATTAGAAAGTTGCTTAAACTTGCATGCTCTATCTGAATCACAAAAGAAAATGTTTGGGTTCAGTGTCCCTTTAAAGGTGCAGCAAACCATTTTCTGCACATTGTTTCTTTTGTGCGTTTCTAGTATTAATAAATTTGCTAGTCACCTTATAACAGGCAGTTGGTGAATACAATAAGCTGACCTTATAAGTGCCTGTTATTTTTGATTAAAAAAGTGCATAAACCCACACGCTTTGCCTTAATTATACCAATAAGTGGCATACCAGTGAGGTGGGAAGGATGAAATGCTCTTGAGAGTTTTGGGAAACTTTGTCTCCTCCTAGTGGCTAGGAAGCGAATCCCATACGTAATGGATCGTGGACCACCATGAAAGAAAGATATTTATCAAGTAAGCATACATTTTATTTTTAATTGATACTAATTGCACTGTTATCTGTGCCACTTACCCCAGTTCTTTACCAGTGGCTCCTTCAGGCTGCTGTGATCCACATGACAGGAGAAACTGTCCCCGTCCTTAGGTATCACCTCCACAGTGACCCTGAGCTGATAGGTCCCATCAGGGTTGGGGAGGACCTGTGCTGCCTCCTCTGACATTAAATCGATTTCTCCGTTCTTCACCCACTTGACATCCACAGCTTTAGGGTAAAACCCGTACACCCGGCAGTGAATCTTTGTCACAGCGTCTGATTGATGACCGGAAACCTTCACTTGAGGGGGAACTCATGAGATGAGAGAGGAAACACATTATTACTATAACAGCAAAATGAGATTCCTAAGTGTGTGTGTGTGTGTATATGTATATATATATATATATATACATATACATATACATACATATACACATACACGCACACACCAGATGTGGCTGTACTGCATTGATTTCTATGTGATTTCTTGCAAACCAGCTCCATCTAGTGGTTGCTTTTAGCACACATTTGTAAAATTGCTGTTATTCTTTCACTTTCTGTTTGTGATCTCAGTAGCAGCTGATCAATCTATAGAAGTCTAAAAGCAGAGCCCATACAGGAGAGTTAAGAGGAGGGAAAGCCACTATTTCCCCCTAGGGATGTCTGAAACTTAGGGTATGTAATCATTATGGAACCTTCCACACAATCTCCTGCTCTCTGAGAACGGTTCAAATACATAGCAGGTGCAGTTAACCCAACGGCTTCCAAAAGGCTAAAACTGCAGGCCCCTCTGCTAGCTAGCTGCTGGGTTAACTGCATTTACACTGTATTTGATATCAGCAAGGCACAGCATTTCTGAAAGGAGCAGCCCCCCATCCCTACTGCTATATGCCTGTATTGGATTCCTTGACAGGTGCAGGGCTCAAGATAAAAATTAAAAATAAATAAATATATATATATATATATATATATAATATATATATATATATATATATATATATATGTGTGTATATATACGTATATATAGCACTAGAGACAAGCACTCCAGACTTACAGTTCAAGTGATGTCACTTCCAATTTTGTGGAACGCATACATGCGTTCCAATCACGATAACAAACGCTTGTGATGGGGGAGATAACATTATATTAACACCCAGTATAAACACAGTATGTATAGATTTGAGACACATACAATGTAGATGAGCTATTTACACATGTTACTATGGAAAAAGTTTTTTTTGTATGCAGTAAATGTTCGTAAAACCGGAAGTGATGGCATAAATGCGTTCCAACCATGATAACAAACACTTGCTAGTGAATGGGTGATATCAAGGAGATGGGAATCAATACTCCTAATTATTGGTAATAGAGTTGATGTATTATAGCAACTATAAGTTTTTTTTATGTAATGCTGTTTTTTGTGCAATTATTTTTGATAAGATTGATATCCAGAAAACTGGAAGTAATTACACTTCCAGTTTCAGTGGAGCGCACGGCGATCATGCCACTGTGAAACACAGAGGGACTTAATTGTACACTCAGGTGGTTTGTATTTATGTGACACTTTGTGATACACTATTTAAGATTGAATTGTGGCACTCTTGTTTATTCTGATGAAGGGGTCTGTGTGAACCCCGAAACGTCAATAAATTTAGTTTTTTTACTCACTACAAAGAAGTCCTGAGAGTGCATTTGTTTGATATATATATATATATATATATATATATATTATATATATATATACATACATATACACATACACATACACATATATATATTATATACACCAACACAACAACATAGATTTAGTATATATATTATATATATATACTGTACATACATACACACATTTATTTATACATACACCACACACACAACACATATATATATATAATTATATACACACACCACACATATATACACATATATATATATATATATATATATTATATACACACACACACATATTTACTTTATATATATATATATATATATATAGTCACACACACATATATAGATTTATTACTTATATAAAAAAAACTGTAGAAGCTCAGTATAGTATTTAATATTCACAATGATAAAACACACATAATACAAAACTTTTTATATAATTCCTTTAAAGGGATTTACTCGTCAGTATGAGGTAAGTTGTACTTGTGCAGCACATATATTTATAGTTACAATTTGTAAAAAAGCTTCCAATTTGCGTTGTTAAAGAGATTCCTAAGTAGACATCTGGAGCACTACATGACAGGGAATAGTGCCTGCCATCTAGTGCTATTGCAAATGTATAACATTCTTGCAAAAACGCGCTTCTGAGCTTACCTCCCTGCTCTTCAACACAAAGATAGCAACAGAACAAACTAAATTTGATAATGGAAGCAAGGAAATTCCAAATTAAACTGCCCCCCACCTTAGGAGCTTTAATGACATAATTACATCTCCTGCTCCTACACTTCTAGATTGTAAGTTCCCATGGGAATAGGGACCTAAATCATGTATTTGGTTGTAAAACTTTGACTTGTCTCTTTAAAGTATTGTATCATTGTTTTGTTTATATCAATTGCACCCATGGACAGTGCAATAAAGTGCTAAGTCAGGATCAGACTGATATGCTTCAGGAAAGTTCTTTTCTGTGAAAGGCACATGTTGAGCAAAAAGAGGCTGCTTCTTGGGTGGTAACTAGCCATAGAACAAGCTATTATGCTCCTGTCGTTCCAGGGTTGAGCGCTTCTCTCTTTTTTATTTATGCAAATTATGACACTTTGGGAAGTCTCCTAAGTGTGATGCGGGAATCCAGACGTGGACCCGTTGCTCAGTGTGCCTAGAGGGATATGGCTGCACCTCACTGACGAGCCCACAATAGGCTGAACGTACGTCTGGGGTTTTGCCGTTTCTCTCGTTCAGAGAGGATTGCCTGGTATTTCGGGGCTGGACTGCACTGTTAAGTCAGGATCAGACTGATATGCTTCAGGAAAGTTCTTCTCTGTGAAAGGCACATATTGAGCAAAAAGAGGCTGCTTCTAGGGTGGTAACTAGCCATAGAACAAGCCATTATGCTATTGTTCGTTTCCAGGTTGAGCGCTTCTCTCTTTTTATATATAAAGTGCAATAAAGCCCTGCATGACATGGCAGTTCTGTTGTAGCTACACTTTGTACATTGTATATATTATTACTTTACACTTCTGATTAAGGGCTAGATTACAAGTGAAGCGTTATTTAACACTCCCGCTCGGGCATTAACTGCACTAAAAGTAAGCTTTTTGCACACATTAGCTAGCACGCACATTACAAGTAAGATGTTTTCGCACATGCGCTAACCCGACGTGTGGCAAAAAACCCAAGTTGAAATATCACGACCACATAAACGTAAAGTCAATGGAGCAAGAGAAGTGAAAAAAAACACTACTCTTGCGCTAACCCGATCACAAATTTAAAGCTCCTAATTATTTTCGTTCCTTTTGTCAGAACAAGGAACAAAAATCCTCTTCCTTCAGAAACAAAGATCTTCCAATTCAGCATGGAAGCCAAGTTTAAATTGGAACAGTCTAAGAAAACTACCCCCATTAAGATGCGGCCCCTGTTCCAGATATTCTGGGTAGGGGGGCCGGTTACGTCTTTTTCAAGTGGCTTGGTTCCATTCTGTTCAGGATCCCTGGGTTCTAAATATATAGGGTTACCGGATAGGTTTCAGGGTGATGCCTCGCAGAGGAAGATTTCTTCTCTCATGTTCCAAAGGCTCATTTGAAATGAAAACACTTCTTTCATTCTGTTTTGGATCTGGAATCCATGTGAATTGTTCCAGTTCCAATTTTCCAAAAGGGATTTGGTTTCTATTTGAATTTCTTCATTGTTCCAAAGAAGGAGGGATTTTCAGACCAGTTTGGGATTTAAAAGCTCTAAACAATAGATTTAAAGGATGCCTATCTTCATTTTCCTATTCACAGGGATTATTGTCAGTTTCTAAGGTTTGTTTTCCTGGACAAGCATTTTCTGTTTGTTGCTCTTCCGCTTGGTCTGGCTACTGCTCCCAGATTTTTTTCAAACGTTCTGGGTACTCTCTTGTCAGTGATAACATCCCAGGGTATTTCTTTTTTTCCTTACCTGGATGATATCTTGGTACAAGCTCCATCTTTTTTTTTATAGCAGTATCTCACATCAACAGACTTTTATTGTTTCTTCAGCAGCATGCTTGGAGAATCAATCTTCCAAAGAGTTCTCTTGTTTCTCAGTACAAAGTCACTTTTCTGGGTGTTCACATAAATTCAGTCTCTATTAGACCAAATAAAGAAAGCTGAAGCTGATTTCAGCTTGTTCAAATTATTCAGTCTCTTCTGTATCCTTCAGTAGCTTATTGTATGGAAGTTCTAGGCCTATTGATTTCTGCTTCAGATGCCATTCCATTTGCTCGGTTTCACATGAGGCCTCTTCAGCTTTGTATGTTCCGACAATGGTGCAGGATTATACTCAGCTTTCTCAGAGAATTTGTTTGGACTCCAAAACAAGACAGTGCCTGTTTTGGTGGATGGATCATCAGTCTATTATTCAGGGGGCTTCTCTTGTTCGTCTTATTTGGACTTGTGAACATGAAAGATGCAAGTCTCTCAGGCTGGGGTGCAGTCTCGGGATCTCAGAGAGCACAGGAAGTTTGGTCTCCTCAGGAGGCGAGGTTATCTATAAATGTTTTAGAACAATTTTCAAGGCCCTTCAGAGTTGGACCCTGTTGGAAAGGAAGTCTCATCTGTATGTAAGTCAATGTTACAACAGTGGCATATAGTAATCATTGAGTTACTTAGCCATGAAGGAAGTATCTTGGATTCTGTCAGGGTTTTACCTGATTTCAATAGTTATTTTGCTACTTTTTATCTTGGATGCGATTACGTTCAACTTATAATATGAGCGCAATCTAACCTGCATGCAAATTATCGCAAAAAACCATTGTGAAAACATTTGCGCAACACTTGTAGTCTAGCCCTTAGTGTTTTACTCAGGATTAAGCGTTTTGTGGATCTGATCTCTCTGGTTTGGAAGGTTATGCAGGCGGCTCAATTTGAGCCCAAGCATAAAATGGAAATCAAGCTTTTCTCTGGAAGGTTTTGTTTCTTTTGGCTATCCTCTTCTGATAGAATAGTTTCTGAATTGTCTGCCCTCTATAGTCATCCTTCTTAACTTAATTTTTCATCAGGATAAAGCAGTTTTGAGAGCTAAGTTACTTTCCTTCAGAAGTAAGGAGATTGTTGCTCCTTCTTTTTGTCCAAAATCCTAAGAATTCTACGGAGAAGCTGCTTGATAATCTGGATGTTGTTAGAGCTTTGAGATCATTTTTGCAGGCTACTTATGTTTTCAGACAAACTTCCATTTTGTTTGTTCATTTCTCTGGTTCTAGAAAAGGGCAGAAATCTACGGCTGTTTCTTTGGCGTCTTGGCTAGAGTTTTTGATTCAGAAGGCTTACTTGGAGGTGGAAAGAGGGTTTCAATGGCACTGCCTATTCAGTGGTTATGACTACACCCTTAGTTGATTACTTGTTATAATACATATAATCACAGGGTAGTTGGTGCTGTGTATTTATTTAAATTACAAAGAGAAACATGGACAGAGATGACCATTGAAGAATACACTATTAGCACTCATGTAGACTTATGACACAAATTGTGAATATATATTCTAAAAAGATAGACTACCAAATGGTAAAGAGAGTTCACTTGGAACATTAAAACATACTTTTATTAGATACGCAAAAAACAGGAGATAAAATAAAGGGATGTGCAATTAAAAATAATAGCTTACTGGGGTGTAGTGAAAGACAATCTTTTGTATCACATTGGATGCCGAGGTATAATGGCTACGACTTATTAGGCATACTTGGGTATACGTAATTTAGCTTGCAATTGCTTATTTGTGCTCAGCCAATAGAATTGATAAAATTAACCCGTGTTATTGCAATACAACACAAGGTAAATAATATTGTGCGGCAGCTTGTATTTAATATTTAAGTCTTGCAAGTTCAGAAGGTTGTGTCTAAAGACCTCTGAATAATACCAGAGTCTGTGTAAGCACAACTTCTTATTGTTTTAATTTAGCAACACGGTGCATAGAGCATACATATACTTTAATTGAGAGATCAATATTATAATGCATACTTAGGTATCCATATAAATAATTCCTGGTAACGCTGGGTTTGGTAGAATAATTTGGTCAATTACCACTGACCCCAATAGTACCCAGAGTGTTGGTTACCTGCGAGTATCATATGTTCAATTTATCCTAATATTGCATAAAGCGTGATTTGGATTTAGTTTATAAAGTCAGTGTGATTGGTGCATACTTAGGTATTCCATATATATCAATTCACAATAACCCAAAATTGGAGTGTTTGACCTTACTTTGTAATAGTATAGAGATATATAACCATCAATAGGGTGTATAATACTATGACTTTTTAAGCAAGAGTAGTTTCTTTATAAATGTTCTTTAGTAATCAATTGTGAGTTCCTTGCAATGAATTGCAGAGGATTTATAAAGAGCATTAATATGTTGGGTATATAAGGTATATTGTGATGCATAATTTAATTACAGATATCCTTATCCATAATTGTGTTTACACATACTGCTTCACATACAGCTATATTTGTACCCCCAAAATATATTTGATTACGGATAATCAGCCTCAGTATAAATAGCGAAAATGATTGCCTTATTCAGTCGCATAAAATAGGCATAAGCTAGTATCTGATATTTCCGTATCTTTGGTTGAAATTACCGTTTGGTGTGTATTGTTTAGGTAAAAAATAAATCCTGACCCTGGTGGGTTGGTAACGATATAATTGTTATCGGCGAGTTTAATTTATGTTGCCATAACAAAAATATCATGTTTACCTATTGCTGATTCTGTAGCTGTGTGATGCAGTGTGTAGTGCTGCACTGATCTAAATTACTGTTTGTTGTATCACTTGTTGTAATCAAAGTGGATAAATTATTGATCTAATGTGTTACAAATTATAAAGTAAAATGCTATTAGAGATGCTAGTCGCTTTTTTATGGTATCACATGTGGATCGGTGATACAAATAATGTTAAGTTTATGTATTAGCTCTCTATAGCTAGGAGAGTAAAATTTAGTTACCCTCTCATGTGCTCAATGTAGCGTGAATGCGGCCCAGTATCCGATTCTAGTGAATTATATCTGGCGGTAACTGCCTACATAGTCTTCACTACTATTGTATAGAATAATTTATAAGTATAAAGTAATTCTTGTAGAGCGTAGTACCGATAGATACAAAAGTACCAAAATACCTTTAGCAAATATTGTCACCCCAGATTAAGCTAACCCTAACATACACAGGAGCTCCCTGACTCCTCACCATTGCCCTAACATGTTTCGCCGTTTACACGGCTTTCTCAAAGGGGGTGCACACTACTATATCTGTTGCCACATCTTGGGCCTTTAAGAATGAGGCCTCTGCTAAACAAATTTGCAAGGCAGCTACTTGGTCTTCTTTACATTTTTTTTTCTAAATTCAACCATTCTGATGTTTTTGCTAGTTCTGTAGCATCCTTTGGTAGGAAAGTCCTTCAGGCTGTTGTTTCTGCCTGATGTAGTTTTGATGAGGTTCTTTTCTACTTACTTTTCATGTTTTGCATAGTAAAAAAATAAAAGAGTAAGCATTTAAATATATAAATAAATCATGTTTGTCCCCACACTTATCACTCGTGGAATTCGCTGCTTGGGTATTAGTTCCTAGGAGTAATGGATCATGGATTCTCACCACATGTATGAAATAAAACATAATTTATGCTTACCTTATACACTCATTTCTTTCATGATGGTGTGAGTCCACAAGACCCCACCCAGTTTTTTTTCTGGTGGAAGCTTTATTTTTTTCTTGTTTGCTCCTTTTTTATTACTTTTCCTACATTTTTTTATTTACTTGTCTATACATCAGACTAGTTTCTAGTAAGGTGGAATGTTTTTTTTAGAGCATTTTGGGTTTGGGAATCTTTGCCTCCTCCTTGTGGCTAGAAGAATAAATCCCATGAGTAATGGATTGTGGACTCTCACCACCATGAAGAAAGAAATTTATCAGGTAAACATAAATTAAGGTTTTATTTAAGTCACAAAGCCTAAACATACCACAACACTGCTTTCTCCACTAGCTGCCTGTGAACTACAGCTCACAGAATGCAGAGAGGCAGTAAAAGGGGAAATAATGTGTGGTGGCTACTGGAGATAGAGGAAGGGAGTGCAGCTGCTAAGGACAGAGGCGTGTGAAGACCAGATAGAGAGCTTTTGGCTTCTGGGGACATAGATACGAGAATTCAAAGTGTGTCAGTACAGCGTACGTTTGGTTATTTCATCAGGATGGAAAATATCTGCCTTACCTAGTAGCTGAGTTTAAATAAACGTAGTGAAAAACGCTTTGCTCTAAATATTTGAAGATGTTTTTTCCCTTCAATTAAATGCATTCTGGCAGGTGGGGATCAGGGCAATAGGGCTCTTATTACTAGGTGAAGACGATCTGGCCAGCAGAGGCAGTGAGAGGACCTGCACACTAAGGGAAGCAAGGTTGATCCAGGTAGCTATAGACCAGTTAGTCTGACATCAATAGTGGGGAAGATACTTGAAGATATTATAAGGGATTCTATTGATGAGTATATTTGTGTAAACAAGATTATAAATTGAAATCAGCATGTTTTTATAAGAAATAGATCATGTCAAACTAATCTAATTAGATTCTACGAGGAAGTAAGTAAAAATATAGATAAAGGGGAATCACTTGATGGTATACTTGGATTTGGCAAAGGTGTTTGATACAGTGCCCACATGAGAGATTAATGCACAAAATTAAGGGACTGGGAATAGATGAAGATGTTAGCTCATGGATAAATAACTGGATAAAAGACAGGCAATGAGTAATAGTAAACATATTATACTCAGATAGACAAAGGTAATCAGTGGGGTTTCCCAGGGATCAGTACTGAGCTCTGTTCTTTTTAATATTTTCATATTGGAGCAAGGATTAAGTAGCAACATTTCTATTTTTGCAGATGATACAAAGTTGTGTTGGGTCATAAGGTCAGTACAGGATGAACTTGCTTTAAAGGGGAATCTACAAAAATTAGAAAATATGGGCAGGCAAATGGACAATGAGATTTAATACTTGAAAATGCAAGGTTCTACAAGGTTCTACATGTTGGAAGTAAAAATAAGCAGGCACCTATTATTTAAATGGGACTAGACCTTAGCAAACCAGAAGAGGAAAGGGATTTAGGAGTAGTAATAGATAACAAGCTAAAGATGTGTGCAATGCAGGGCAGCGGCTTCTAAGGCTAATAAGATACTAGCATGTATTAAAAAAGGCTGTGGGGCCTATAGTGCGGATCAGGTCCGACAGACCTCGCTGAATGCAGAGAGCAAGCACGCTCCCCATATTCAGCATTGCACCAGCAGCTCTTCGTGAGCTGCTGGAGCAACGCCGCCCCCTGCAGATTCGCGGCCAAGTCGGCCGCCAGCAGTGGGAGTGTCAATCACCCGATTGTACTCGATCGGGTTGAATTGCAGCGATGTCTGTCCGCCTGCTCAGAGCAGGCGGACAGGATTATGGGGCAGCGGTCTTTAGACAGCAGCCTCATAACTGCTGTTTCTGGCGACGCCTGCAAATGGAGCTTAGATAAATGGACCCCATTTGATGCTAGAGAGGAAAGCATAATTCTGTCATTATATAAATCCCTGGTAAGACCTCACCTTGAGTGCAGTTCTGGGGACCAATCTCAAAAAAAGGACATTGCAGATTAAGAAAACGTTTATAGAAGGGTCACTAAACTAATAAGGGGAATGAAGACTTTAAGCTATGAAGAGAGGTTAGTCAAACTGGGTCTATTTTCTCTAGAAAAAAAGGCACTTGAGAGGTGACATGATTACTTTATATAATATATTCAAGGCCCATATACAGAATGATGGCAGAAGCTCTGTTTATTCCAAGAAAATTGTTTGTGACAAGAGATCACAATTTAAGGGGCTGGAGGAAAGAAGATTTAATCTCCAGCAACGTAAACATTTTTTCACTGTAAGAGCAATCAATTGTGGAACTCATTACTAAGGAGGCAGTAAATACCAATACTTAGATACATTTAAAAATGGTTTCGATACATTTCTGGTTAGAAACAGGAAATCAGGTATAATGATTGCTTGTGTTAAATGGGTCACCATTTTTTAATGGTATTTATTTAAGTTTAACTGGAGCTTTTTTACAAGTATATTTAGATTTGTAAAGATTGAACTTGATGGACTTCTGTCTTTTTTCAACCTTATCTACAATGTTTCCCTGCTTGTCACTTCTCACTAGATACAATAAATACTGTGACACCCCCAGTCACCTTTTGGTGTCACCTGTCACACAGGGGCATATTTATGTTTTTGTGCTGCCCTAGGCACTCAAAATTCTGCTGCCCCCCCCCCCAAAAAAAAGGCCTTTTTTTCCCCTTAATATTTTTTGGGTCAGGTGTGTAAAATGTTTTTTCTTTTTTCTTTTTTTTTTATAACATTCAAAAGAAAATGGGCTAGCAAAACACTTGCATACAGGGTGGGTTGAATTGCAAGAATCTCATACCATTTTCTCCCTGAGAGAAGGGAGAGAAAAGAAGGGGAGGGGGAGAAAAGGAAAGGATAGAAGGGAGGGAGGGAGAAGAGAAAAGTGGGGAAGGGAGAGGAGAACATGGGGGGAGGGAAAGAATGGAGGGAACGAAAGTGAAAGCAGGGAGCAAGGTAGGGAGTTGAGAGAAAGAAGGGAGGGAGGAAGGGAGGGAAAGAAATAAGGGGAGGAGTTGAGGGAGAGGGAGAAAGGGAAAGAAGGGAGAGAGGAAGGGAGGGAAAGAAGAATACCCTTTGAAAACAATCACTGCCCTTCCCATGCAACAACATACAGTAATTACCATAATTCAAGTAATTAAACGTTTTAAGTGTCTGTTTACTATTTACTTTGTGGGTTCATGAATGCAGAGAAACCTATTAGTAGCTAACATACATTAGCGCTGAGAGTTTATAACTAGACATCACAAGCTGATCTAAGCAGTGCACAGACGCATCCAGTCTGTTAGTAACTAAGACCTGCAATAAGCACTGCGCTCGCAGATTGGCACAAGGTCTTCTCCTCCAGCCTCACATTTTAAGCATATCCCCGGGCAAGTTTCTCACCATGAACGCTTCCACTGCAAAAATGTCGGCAGCTCTAAATGAAGCAATGGTTTAAAGGAGCACTGCCTGTAAAGAACGACCTTAATCAGTGCACATGCCTTGTCTTCTCTGTAAAAGCCTGCACTTTATTGCTCACTGTACTGTGTGCTGGCTTTTAGAGAAAGGATACGGCAGATGTGCTGCCCCTCTTAAATCTGCTGACCTAGGCACCGGCCTTGTTGGCCTAGGCCATAATACGCCCCTGGTGTCACATAATGTGTCCTTATGTCCACGTGCACTCTGAACTCACCTTTCCTCTCCAGCTCTGCACTCCCGATCTGATGTATTTCCTTATAGACTCAATACACTCCCCCCTCAGGTAATTATTGTGTCTCTCAGCTGCAAGGACTTCTGGGCTGTTACATTTCTGTGCGATGAACTCAGCCTCAGTCATTATAGGCACCAGATATTTCTGTCTGTATCAAGGCTGATGAATTCTCGCCCATCATAACCAAACTGATCATCCCCCTGGTTGTGCAGTCGCATCTAGCTCACAGCCGTTACATCCTCTGGAAAGAGTGAAAACCTGCACAAACATAGTGACGTGTCACAGAAGCAGTGTGTATGAACTGTATACATTCTCGGCAGTAAAAATGGCACAATTAATGGCTGTGATTATAAAATCAGTGTGACCGCTGTGACTTGCTCATTGCTCTTAGTATTTCTTTATACGTAACCATACTGTGTAGAATTAATGTGTTTTTACAACCCCCCCCCTGCCTCACAATATTCTAGAAAGGCATGTTTTGATGAATCTCTCTAAGGGACATTCCTTGTATATCTGGATGTGAAGGAAAAACAAATCCTGTGCAATGTAGCAGTTGTTGACTATTTTTTTCCGCTAGATACAATGGTTTCCCCTTAAAGTGCCAATACACTATTTCCAAATAACAATAAACTAATTTCCAGTGGGAATTAGTAATTTGAAAACAAATAATAATAAAAAAAACATAAATGGAAAGGAAATAGAGTGTATGAGATCTAAGATGCGGGTATATTCACATCCTCATCTGTAATATCACATTTGATCTCACATAAAACGTAAAGGGATACTAAACCCAAATTTTTTCTTTCATAATTCAGAGAGAGCATTGAATTTTAAGCAACTTACTAATTTACTCCTATTATCAATTTTTCTTAGTTCTCTTGCTATCTTTATTTGAAAAAGCAGGAATGTAAATTTACGAGCCGGCCCATTTTTGGTTCAGCACCTGGGTAGTGCTTGCTGATTGGTAGCTAAATGTAGCAAACCAATCAGCAAGCACTACCCAGGTGCTGAACCAAAAATGGTCCGGCTCTTAAAGTGAATGTAAAGTCAAGATAACTGCTTAACGTCATTTTAAAGATTGCACAAAATAAGGCTAAGTTTCATTCATCGATTCCTATATAAATGCTGACTTTGGATTTCTAATACCTTATAATGATATCATTTTTACCGCCATTCAGCTGCCCGCAGAATTCTACTTTTTCGTCATTGATGACGAATATTACATTTTCCAATCCACGATGCCCCCCGGGGGATTCAACCCCCTTTACAAATACGCCCATGGATTACGGAGTGCATGCGCTATACAATTCATGCATGCGGGAAATTTTTTATACTAATTTCAGTAGATATGCGCATTCATGAGCCGCGCATGCTCTGTTTCAGCCAACATGATCCATACCTGAAAGTAAGAGAAGACAGCTGCTTCCATAGCGCATATGAACTGTGAGCGGAGAGTGGCACATGCGCATATTCATTAATTTGCAGGAGCGCGCTTCTGAGCTACGTATATACTGTAGAGCGGGTGGGACCACTTTATATGCCCCACATCGAAAAGCAGAAGGTATCAATTGGGAGGAGTTGGCCACAATGGTATAGATTATAAAACATCTTTAAAACAATAATTGATTGTTTTTTTTAAAAAGATATCTTAGCGACTATGTTTATGGAAACATAATTTAAGCATAGCAAAGTTCCAGAGAGGTTGACCATACTTTCACTTTAAGTTTACATTCCTGCTTTTTCAAATAAAGATAGCAAGAGAATGAAAACACATTGATAATAGGAATACATTAGAAAAACATTGGGTTTAGTATCCCTTTAAAGACAAAAGAGTGAGTATGTACACGTTGTAGAGATGAGCAGTTCAATTCACATTCATCAATCATTCACTGGGGTTAGGGTATTGGATTTTCCTATTTCATCACATGCATGCCTAGGTGCTCAAAGGCAACCTCCTGCCTGCAAGTATCAATGGTCTAAACCCCTTTTTTTGCCGATTTCTGGCTATAAGCCTTACTACTAGTTTAATATTCGCTCATATTTAGTCCTGAATCATTTAATCATCAAGTTGTATTGTGTTTTACAGTATCAATCCATGTAAATCCTCAACTTTGTACATTAACTCAACCCGCCAACGCTTTTCATTCACGTGACTTTATCAGGAATAGGGGTGTTTGTTGAATATTTCTTTCATTTATAGGTGGATAGTTGCGGCAAAGTATTGCCATGGAGACCCGTGTTTCCATGGCAATACTTTACCGCAACTCTCCACCTACTATTGTTATTCTTTTTTCATTTATCCAAAAGCCGGCCAACTTTATTTAAACAGACAGACCATTATTCATAATTCTATATTTGAATAAAGTAGGAAGATCATTTCTTTTTTTACTAATCTTAAATAATAATGTATTAACAGATATAGGACTAGATTACAAATGGAGAGATAAATTTGCCTGTTTGCTGGCACTTGATAAATAACCAGCCATTACAAGTGGCTGATTATTGCTCAGAAATGCCCCCAAACTTAAGTGATAGTTTTCTTTTTCTTTTTTAAATGTAGCATTTTTTTTAAACTGCACTTAGCAGATTTTGGGGGCTAAAGTCGGCGGGTGTGGGGTGTTAGAAAAAAAACGGCAGTGAAAAGTGCCTTTACATTGCATTTCTATGGGAACTGTGTGTTCCCAGCAAATATATACAGTATGTATATGCTCATATAGATATATATTTATGTGTTTACAAAGCTTAATACCAGGCCATTCTATATGCTATGGGGAATGCTCACAGGGTCAGTGCCCATTAGTTTATATGGAACAGGTCTAAACAGTTCAAGAAATCTTCTTCCCCATCCAAGTCTGCAAGAGGCTGTTGTTGGTGGAAGGTTACATCTTTCAGTAAGCTTGTTTTTAGTCTGTTCATGTTCCTTGGGTTCTTATTTTAGTCTCAAGGATATCGAAAAGCTTTCAAATTAAGGCCTCCTTTTTTCTGTCCTAGTGTCGCTGTAAAGGTTCAGGTAGATGGGAACTCCAACCTATTCAGTGCTTCAAACAAGGAGGGAGCTTTCAGATCGTTTCTGATCTAGAAACTTTGAACAAGTTTCTCAAGTTCCTTACTTTGGAATTGAAACTATTCGGTCAGTTTATGTCCACAATAGAATTTTAGGATGCTTACCTTTATGATATTACTTTAAGGAACATCATTGGTTTCTAAGGTTTGCTTTTTTTGGACAAGCTTTTTCAGTTTGTTGCTCTTCCACTTGGTCTGGCTACAGATCTCAGAATATTATCCAAGGTTCTAGATACCCTCTTTTATGTAATCAGCTCTTTGGGTATTCCAGTGTTTTTTGACCTGGATGATATCTTGGTTCAAGCTCTATCTTAACATTTATCAGTATTTCTCTCCTGCATACTGTTGTTGTTTCTATAACAACATGGTTGGAAAGTTCTCTTAGTTGTCTCTGAGGACTTATTTACTGTATTGTAGGCTGGGCTATTAGCTCTTTATACAGGGGGCTTCTTTTTGTTCATACTTCTTCAACTGTAATCTCTACAGATGAAAGTTTTTTCAAGATTGGAGGGCCGTCTTGGGGTCTCAGAAGGCATAAGGAGTTTGGTCTCCTCGGGAGGCGAAGTTACCTATTAATGTTTTTAAAACTCTGTGCAATGTTCAGGGCCCTTCATAGTTGACTTCTATTGAAAAGGGAATCTTGCTTCTTTTCAAATGGATCAAGAAGCACACTGTGGATCTACTTTGTATTATGCTACCCTGACGGAGGCGTGACTTTCTGCACCTGTTATCATTCTCCATTGGGTAGCCCAGCTGAACACACTGGTTTCTGAATCCTCCACTTGGTTTTTGGAGCCCTACGGCTTTATCACCCTTTCAGAGAAATTTATTTTCTTCTCTATTAAAGGACCAGTAAATACATTAGGTTTGTATAAGCAACAGATGTATGATAAAAAGACAATGCAATAGCACCTGGTTTTAACTTTAAATGGGTAGTAGATTTTTTTCTAACAAATTTCAAAGTTAGATCTATTTCAACTCCTCCTTTATCATGTGACAGCCATCAGCCAATAACAAATTATATATATATATATATATATATATATATATATATATATATTCTGTGAATTCTTGCACATGCTCAGTAGGTGCTGGTGACTCAAAAAGTGTAATATAAAAAGACTGTGCACATTTTGTTAATGGAAGTAAAGTTTGTCCTGGAATCTTTGCTTTTTCTCCTGCTAGAAGAGTTCCTGAATTGTCTGCTCTTTGTTGTGTGCTTCCTGATCTTGATTTTCATCAACATAAGGCAGTTTTGAGAACTAGTTTGTTTTGTTTGTCTCAGGTATTTTTTTCTGATAACATCAATTGTGAGATCGCTGTTCCCTCTTTTTGATCCTAATCCAAAGATTTCTATGGAGCGGTGTCTCCATAATTTGGATGTGGTCAGAGCTTTTCAAGTTCTATTTGCAGGCTGCTTAGGATTGTAGACGGTCATCTAGATTGTTTGTTCATTTTTCTGATTCGAGAAAGGGCTAGAAGGCTATTGAAGCTTTTGGTTCATAAAGTCTAATTGGAAGGGGGTCAGTCTATTCTTAAAGGAGTTACTGCCCATTTTTCCAGATCAATTTCTACTTCTTAGTCCTTTACGAAGGAGGCCTCTGTTGATCAAATTTGCAAGGCAGCTATCTGGTTTTCCTTACATACTTTTTCTCAGTTTGACCATTTTTTTAAGTTTTTGCTTCTAAGTTCTGAAGTAGCTTTTGGTAGGAAAGTCCTTCAGGCATTAATTATGATTGTATGTACAAGTATATATAATATATATATATATATATATATATATATATATAAAACACGGAAGGGAACTGCACTCTCATACCGGACCGGGTACACATCCATGACCCTGCAACATGTTCAGCCCTGGGTGCCACTGGCACTCACAGGAAGCTGTGCTGTCCCCAGAGCCACAGGCAGTTAACCCCAGACAGGTCTGGGTGCAAGATCCATAAAGAACATTACAAAACAAATTAATACAACACACAGAGAAAACCCAGCACTCACAAGCTCTCAGCTAAGATTTAAAAGCAAAAATGGAAAGGTTAGTTACTGCATCTGGCCAAATGGGACAAGCCCAGGTACCTCGTCAAGGTCCTTTCCAATACCTGGGACCCTAAAACAGCCACACAATGGAACCTTTTAAATCCAAACAAACTGGGAACAAGCGAAGGGTGCACAGGCATATGTAATCACCCTAGACATATACAAAACACGGTAGGGAACTGCACTCTCATACCGGACCGGGTACACATCCCATGACCCTGCAACATGCTCAGCCCTGGGTGCCACTGGCACTCACAGGAAGCTGTGCTGTCCCCAGAGCCACAGGCAGTTAACCCCAGACAGGTCTGGGTGCAAGATCCATAGGGAAAATTACAAAACAAATTAATACAACACACAGAGAAAACCCAGCACTCACTTACAAGCTCTCAGCTAAGATTTAAAAGCAAAAATGGAAAGGTTAGTTACCGCATCTGGCCAAATGGGACAAGCCCAGGTACCTCGTCAAGGTCCTTTCCAATACCTGGGACCCTAAAACAGCCACACAATGCAAGCTTTCAAATCCAAACAAACTGGGAACAAGCAAAGGGTGCACAGGCATATGTAATCACCCTAGACATATACAAAACACGGAAGGGAACTGCACTCTCATACTGGACCAGGTACACATCCCATGACCCTGCAACATGCTCAGCCCTGGGTGCCACTGGCACTCACAGGAAGCTGTGCTGTCCCCAGAGCCACAGGCAGTTAACCTCAGACAGGTCTGGGTGCAAGATCCATAGGGAAAATTACATATGCCTGTGCACCCTTCGCTTGTTCCCAGTTTGTTTGGATTTGAAAGCTTGCATTGTGTGGCTGTTTTAGGGTCCCAGGTATTGGAAAGGACCTTGACGAGGTACCTGGGCTTGTCCCATTTGGCCAAATGCGGTAACTAACCTTTCCATTTTTGCTTTTAAATCATAGCTGAGAGCTTGTAAGTGAGTGCTGGGTTTTCTCTGTGTTGTTCTATATATAAATATATATATATATATATATATATATATATATTCTGTATAAAAAAACACTGATCAACCAATCTAATCGAATATTCCTGTCCATATTACTCATAAACTCTATGGCTTGGGTATTAGTTTCCATGAGTTATGGATTGTGGACTTTTACCACCTTTATGAAAGAAAAGCAAAATTTATGCAATATCACTCCTGGCCAGCAGGAGGAGGCAAAGAGCACCACAGAAAAGCTGTTAAAGGATTACTAACGTTTTGTCTTTTGTACTCAAAACTGAACCCACATTTCAACACATACATATAATAGAAAAATAACTAACCTATTTTCATTGTGAAACTAAACTGAATAACGGCATAAAATCAACTTTTATTATTTCATCATGACGTCACCTAATCCAGCCCTCCAATATGGGCAGTACATATCCAAAAGCACTAACTTATCATAGCTATTTTTTTGCATATAATTAACTGCTGATTACAGCTCTTTGCGCATGCGCTCTTTAATCCAACAAACAGCGCATACGTGTTTGCTCTGGGTGAATCCGAAATCGCCCATATCTTAACCTGAATCACGCTTGCGCATTGTTCTCCAGAATCAATGAAATAGGTTATCAAGGCATTTTATGTGCAATCAAAAAAGTAGTATGTTTCAATGCCTTTTGTTAATATCAATAAATTTCATGTTCTTTACAGTATATATATGAAGATCCACAATGAAATAATAAATAAATAACTGATTGTTTATACTGTATATATTTATCAGTTTTAATAAATAGTATTCCCAACTTAATTTTTAATTGCTCGTTAATTCTAGGGAGATTCTCTTTTTTTAAAAATATATTTTATCGCTAATTCTATGTATATTCTATTTTATAAAGTTAATATCCGCGTTAATTCTAAGGAGATTCTAATTTATAAAGTTAATTGCTCGTTAATTCTAGGGAGATTCAATTTTATAAAGTTAATTGCTCGTTAATTCTAGGGAGATTCTCAAAGAGTACGCACGCACGCAACCAACTTACCTTCACAGTGCAGCAAACTCTTCTGATCCGCGATCCATAGTACAGGTCTACTGCATACAGAACTGACATGCAGAGAGTGATGTAATCAATAATGTTGCGCTATCTTGAGCATGCGCAACAAGGATAACGGTCGCCATCTTCAAACCCGGAATGGACAACGATAAGAATGAAAACCGGCTTCGGAGCCAAGTATCTTCAAAACGGCAAGTAAATGAAACAAATAGGGCATTGTAAATAGGTTGATTTTTGTTGTTTCTTTTCAGCTGTGATTCGTTTTTTTGTGCCTTCAGTGTCCCTTTAAGTATCACTTCCCTTCCCACAACCCCCAGTCATGCGACCAAAGGAAATGGAGAAAAAAGACCTAAAAGCCTTTCTAGGATGACAAGACTCAGAAACTTGAGAAGATCCAGAAAAATGGGAACAATAATACACATCCTTCAGGTCTATGTTCGCTCTGAACAGGTCCGCTTGAACCAAAGGAGAATGGATACTACTATGAAGGACAAAACCTGAGAAACATGAGGAAAATACCTAGATTCGGTTACCAGACTGGGACTGTAACTAACATTCCTATATAGAGGAAGGCCCTGAACTCAGTTCAAAGAATGCTTCTCATCATACCTGGATTGCAGATACTTGAGAATGAGAAATTTGTTCCTGGGAGGACCTCCTTCTTGCACCTAAGGCAAAGAGAATGACTGGGGGTTGTGGGAAGGGAAGTGATACTTAACAGCTTTGTTGTGGTGCTCTTTGCCTCCTCCTGCTGGCCAGAAGTAATATTCCCAACAGCAATTGATGATTCTGTGGACTCACCGTATCTTAGGAAAGAAATATAATTTATGCTTTCCTGATAAATACTTTTATACTGGCAAAAGTCCACAAGACCCTGCCCATTATTTTCTATGTTTTGATTGTTTTTTCTGGTGGCAGTTTAAGTATGTACCTTTTTTAATATTGCTCTTATTTCTTTTCCTACCTTTTTCTTTTTTTGGCTTGGCTATATGTCAGACTAGTTTCCAGTAAGGTGGGAGGGGTTTTAAGAGCTCTGGGAATTTTGGGAATCTTTGCCTCCTCCTAGTGACCAGTAGAGTAATTCCCAGGAGTAAAAGATTGTGGACTCTCACCACCATGAAATAAATAAATTTATCAGGTAAGCATAAATTATATTTTTTAGCCCTCTGGAAATCTTGTTTTATGTTTAAATCTTTTTTATTGGTAGAGCATTTATAATAAACACATACATCAAATACATATCAACAGAAATGCTGAACATTACAGTGTCTTTCCAACATATATGTTTCTGCCTTCCTTTTAATGGAAACTTAAGCGAGAAATTCCTGTGGATACTAATTAGTTTGTATAAAGGACGGTCATTGCTTATGTTGATTTTACATCCCACACTGGTATTCTACTCCATATATCTTCATACAGAGTCCTACATATAGCACATGAATTTCTCCTTGGAAGAGAATAACGATTTTGTATTTATCAATAGGGATAGGGGAACAGGGATAAATAATACTATTTATATATAAAAAGAATAAAACTGAATGCCAAGAGCCCGTTTAAATAACTCAAGGAAAAATATCTTGTGAATCCCACCCAAAAATTCCTGTTTTGTGGTGCATTAGGGTGCGTAGTATCAGAGCCACTCCTCTTGTGTATTTGTCTTTGTTATGGGTCAGAGTGGAAAGCTTGTTTTAAAGTGACACTCAAGTCAAAATTAAACTTTTATGATTAAGCTAGAGCAGCAATTTTAAACAACTTTCCAATTTCCTTCCATTAACAAAATGTGCACAGTCTTTTTATATTTACACTTTTTGAGTCACCAGCTCCTACTGAGCATGTGCAAGAATTCACAGAATGTACGTAATTCATTTGTGATTGGCTAATGGCTGTCAATGATAGGAAATAGACATAACTTTGAAATTTGTTGTATTGCTGTTGCATTGTCTTTTTATCATGCATTAGTTCATTATGCAAATTTACTATATTTACTGGTCCTTTAAATATCTGCAAGGTAACCGCTACTTTTAAATTAACCCCTACTTTTAAATTAATGTTGTAATATTTTTGCTTCTTGTAAAAATCTTTCATCACTTCTACGATTCCTTCGAATTTGAAGATATTGACTTGTAAGCATTCCCTTTTTGAGGGAATCTGGATGGATGCTTGTCCAATGCAATAGATTATTTGTCACAGTTTCTTAATGGCAAGTGGTATTTTTTTAATTACCCAAATTTTCTTTATGGATTCCAAGATCCAATAAGGTAATTTGATGTTCATTTACTGTATATCAAATGAGTATTTAATGTCAAATTTGTTAGAGTTCAATCAGTTCATAAACTGTTCAAAGGCATCTATCGTTCCTGATTAAAGTATTAGCACATCATCAATAAATCTTAACCAAAGTCTCATATAGAATGGTTTTTTGATCGATCCATCCCGTGGTTTTCAATATTAAAGGATTTTTCATTTAATACTAACTAAATATAGTTCTATGGTAAAAACACTAAACCAATACAAGTTGTTAAATACTAACAGGTCCGTTTATAATTTGTGCAGAGTTTTAATAGGAACCAATAAATATGTTGTAATAAGTTGAATATATTTACAGATATATATATATATATATATAATATATATATATATACATATTTTACAGCAAAACAGTCCAAATATTTTTGCAGGGCAACTATCACAACCTAAATTTGTGCAACACTGCTAAAATAAAAACATAATTTTATCTCAGGAATATACTTATTCAAATTCTCTAAATGTGTGCTTTCTCGAGTTGTCCAAAATCAGCTATTCTTAAAGGGACACTAAACCCACATTTTTTTTCTTTCATGATTCAGATAGAGCATGCAATTTTAAGTAACTTTCTAATTTACTCCTATTATCAATTTTTTTTCGTTCTCTTGCTATCTTTATTTAAAAAGCAGGAATGTGATGCATAGGAACCGGGCCCATTTTTGGTTGAGAACCTGGGTTATGCTTGCTTATTGGTGGGTAAATGTAAGCATTGAATAAGCAAGTGCTATCCATGATGCTGAACCTAAAATAAGCTGGCTGCTAAGATTTACATTCCTGCTTTTAAAATAAAGACAGCAAGAGAACGAAAAAAAATTGATAATAGAAGTAAATTAGGAAGTTGCTTAAAATGTCATGCTCCATCTGAATCATGAAAGAAAAAAATTGAGTTCAGTATCCCTTTAAGCAAGAGCAGATTAAGAAAAAGAAAGAGAGTGTTTCCCAATTGTATTCTCAATTCAAAAGGGTCTGGCCTATCACATGCCAGTCAAAGGCTAATGGGAGTGTCCTAGCTAAGAGACAATGGTGTTTTTTAATGACAGGAAGGTGAGTATTCCAGGGATAAAATATGTAAGCTATGTCACCACACATCCTAGGAATAGATTAGCATACCTTGGAGCATAAATTGGAGCCCGTTATATTATTTTAATATAATTTTAATTTGCATCCATATCAAATTTATCATTGAAATGATGTAAAAAAAAAGTGGGAGAGGAAAGGGGTGGGATTATGAGAGAGGAGTGGGCAGGGGAAAAAGGGCGTGGTACCAATCAAAATGAGTTTGATGAAATACCCATATACAAACTGCTGGCAATGTTAACTTGGCAAAGATCAACTATTATTATTTGGTATCCTACTTATTCTGTGCCACCCAAGTTCAGCATTTCTTTGCAGTCTACAGTGACAGCAGAGAAATACAGGCAACAGCACATAGACGTTAATATATGTCACAGGGGTACTTTGAATAAAACACTGGATGTATATTAACACCGGAATGGCAAATGAAAACACATCAATAGACATGCAGGCTGAGATAGATAGTGATGCGTAGTATATCACCTCCTGAGTGGTTGAAGCGCCTCATCAGTGTCTTGACATTATATTTGAACCAAGCCGCATCACCTTTGCCAATCTGTGTTTGTCTTTTCCAATAACCAGGATCACCCTCAACTGTCTCTAGCCACATAGCTGGTCTGGTATAGCCACTGTCACTGTCATATTTCTGTATCTGAATGTCACCAATGTAAGCAGCTGAAAAATAGATAGGCAGCCCATGTCCTGGCTCTGAGACCCCAGTGCAATAATAATGCAGAGTGTAAGTACCTGTGAGAAAAAGAGAGACAGTTAAATATTATTGAAATCTTTAAATTCCTGAAACTCGCAGAGAGAGAAACCACTGCACAAAGCTATTCACAGAGAGATTGTTGCACATTACTGTAACCTGTGACTGCCTGAGAGACACAGAGAGAGACAGTTACACATTACTGTAACCTGTGACTGCCTGAGAGACACAGAGAGACAGTTACACATTACTGTAAGCTGTGACTACCTGAGAGACACAGAGAGAGACAGTTACACATTAGTGTAACCTGTGACTGCCTGAGAGACACAGAGAGAGACAGTTACACATTAGTGTAACCTGTGACTGTCTGAGAGACACAGAGAGAGACAGTTACACATTACTGTAACCTGTGACTGCCTGAGAGACACAGAGAGAGGCAGTTACACATTACTGTAACCTGTGACTGCCTGAGAGACACAGAGAGACAGTTACACATTACTGTAACCTGTGACTGCCTGAGAGACACAGAGAGAGACAGTTACATATAACTGTAACCTGTGACTGCCTGAGAGACACAGAGAGAGACAGTTACACATTACTGTAACCTGTGACTGCCTGAGAGACACACAGAGACAGTTACACATTACTGTAACCTGTGACTGCCTGAGAGACACAGAGAGAGACAGTTACACATTACTGTAACCTGTGACTGCCTGAGAGACACAGAGAGAGACAGTTACACATTACTGTAACCTGTGACTGCCTGAGAGACAGAGAGAGAGAGACAGTTACACATTACTGTAACCTGTGACTGCGTGAGAGACACAGAGAGAGACAGTTACACATTAGTGTAACCTGTGACTGCCTGAGAGACACAGAGAGAGACAGTTACACATTAGTGTAACCTGTGACTGCCTGAGAGACACAGAGAGAGACAGTTATACATTAGTGTAACCTGTGACTGCCTGAGAGACACAGAGACAGTTACACATTACTGTAACCTCACCTGTGACTGCCTGAGAGACAGAGAGACAGTTACACATTACTGTAACCTGTGACTGCCTGAGAGACACAGAGAGAGACAGTTACACATTACTGTAACCTCACCTGTGACTGCCTGAGAGACACAGAGAGAGACAGTTACACATTACTGTAACCTGTGACTGCCTGAGAGACACAGAGACAGTTACACATTACTGTAACCTGTGACTGCCTGTGAGACACAGAGACAGTTACACATTACTGTAACCTGTGACTACCTGAGAGACACAGAGAGACAGTTACACATTACTGTAACTTGTGACTGCCTGAGAGACACAGAGACAGTTACACATTACTGTAACCTGTGACTACCTGAGAGACACAGAGAGACACTTACACATTACTGTAACCTGTGACTGCCTGAGAGACAGTTACACATTACTGTAACCTGTGACTGCCTGAGAGACACAGAGAGAGACAGTTACACATTACTGTAACCTGTGACTGCCTGAGAGACACAGAGAGAGACAGTTACACATTACTGTAACCTGTGACTGCCTGTGAGACACAGAGACAATTACACATTACTGTAACCTATGACTGCCTGAGAGACACAGAGAGACAGTTACACATTACTGTAACCTATGACTGCCTGAGAAACACAGAGAGAGAGACAGTTACACATTACTGTAACCTGTGACTGCCTGAGACACAGAGAGAGAGACAGTTACACATTACTGTAACCTGTGACTGCCTGAGAGACACGGAGAGAGTTACACATTACTGTAACCTGTGACTGCCTGAGAGACACAGAGACAGTTACACATTACTGTAACATGTGACTGCCTGAGAGACACAGAGAGAGACAGTTACACATTACTGTAACCTGTGACTGCCTGAGAGACACAGAGAGAGACAGTTACACATTACTGTAACCTGTGACTGCCTGAGAGACACAGAGAGAGACAGTTACACATTACTGTAACCTGTGACTGCCTTAGAGACACAGAGAGAGACAGTTACACATTACTGTAACCTGTGACTGCCTGAGAGACACAGAGAGAGACAGTTACACATTACTGTAACCTGTAACCGCCTGAGAGACACAGAGAGAGACAGTTACACATTACTGTAACCTGTGACTGCCTGAGAGACACAGAGAGAGACAGTTACACATTTCTGTAACCGCCTGAGAGACACACAGAGAGACAGTTACACATTACTGTAACCTGTGACTGCCTGAGAGACACAGAGAGAGACAGTTACACATTACTGTAACCTGTGACTGCCTGAGAGACACAGAGAGACAGTTACACATTACTGTAACCTGTGACTGCCTGAGAGACACAGAGAGAGTTACACATTACTGTAACCTGTGACTGCCTGAGAGACACAGAGAGAGAGAGTTACACATTACTGTAACCTGTGAGTGCCTGAGAGACACAGACAGTTACACATTACTGTAACCTGTGACTGCCTGAGAGACACAGAGAGAGACAATTACACATTACTGTAACCTGTGACTGCCTGAGAGACACAGAGAGAGACAGTTACACATTACTGTAACCTGTGACTGCCTGAGAGACACAGAGAGAGACAGTTACACATTACTGTAACCTGTGACTGCCTGAGAGACACAGAGAGAGACAGTTACACATTAGTGTAACCTGTGACTGCCTGAGAGACACAGAGAGAGACAGTTGCACATTACTGTAACCTGTGACTGCCTGAGACACACAGAGAGAGACAGTTACACATTACTGTAACCTGTGACTGCCTGAGAGACACAGAGAGAGACAGTTACACATTAGTGTAACCTGTGACTGCCTGAGAGACACAGAGAGAGACAGTTATACATTAGTGTAACCTGTGACTGCCTGAGAGACACAGAGAGAGACAGTTACACATTACTGTAACCTGTGACTGCCTGAGAGACACACAGAGAGACAGTTATACATTACTGTAACCTATGACTGCCTGAGAGACACAGAGAGAGACAGTTACACATTACTGTAACCTGTGACTGCCTGAGAGACACAGAGAGACAGTTACACATTACTGTAACTTGTGACTGCCTGAGAGACACAGAGACAGTTACACATTACTGTAACCTCACCTGTGACTGCCTGAGAGACAGAGAGACAGTTACACATTACTGTAACCTGTGACTGCCTGAGACACAGAGAGAGACAGTTACACATTACTGTAACCTGTGACTGCCTGAGACACAGAGAGAGACAGTTACACATTACTGTAACCTCACCTGTGACTGCCTGAGAGACACAGAGAGAGACAGTTACACATTACTGTAACCTGTGACTGCCTGAGAGACACAGAGAGAGACAGTTACACATTACTATAACCTCACCTGTGACTGCCTGAGAGACACAGAGAGAGACAGTTACACATTACTGTAACCTGTGACTGCCTGTGAGACACAGAGACAGTTACACATTACTGTAACTTGTGACTGCCTGAGAGACACAGAGAGAGTTACACATTACTGTAACCTATGACTGCCTGAGAAACACAGAGAGATAGTTACACATTACTGTAACCTGTGACTGCCTGAGAGACAGTTACACATTACTGTAACCTGTGACTGCCTGAGAAACACAGAGAGACAGTTACACATTACTGTAACCTGTGATTGCCTGTGAGACACAGAGAGAGACATTTACACATTACTGTAACCTGTGATTGCCTGTGAGACACAGAGACAGTTACACATTACTGTAACCTGTGACTGCCTGAGAGACACAGAGAGAGACAGTTACACATTACTGTAACCTGTGACTGCGTGAGAGACACAGAGAGAGACAGTTACACATTACTGTAACCTGTGACTGCCTGAGAGATACAGAGAGAGACAGTTACACATTACTGTAACCTGTGACTGCCTGAGAGACAGAGAGAGAGAGACAGTTACACATTACTGTAACCTGTGACTGCGTGAGAGACACAGAGAGAGACAGTTATACATTAGTGTAACCTGTGACTGCCTGAGAGACACAGAGAGAGACAGTTACACATTACTGTAACCTATGACTGCCTGAGAGACACAGAGAGAGACAGTTACACATTACTGTAACCTGTGACTGCCTGAGAGACACAGAGAGACAGTTACACATTACTGTAACTTGTGACTGCCTGAGAGACACAGAGACAGTTACACATTACTGTAACCTCACCTGTGACTGCCTGAGAGACAGAGAGACAGTTACACATTACTGTAACTTGTGACTGCCTGAGAGACACAGAGACAGTTACACATTACTGTAACCTCACCTGTGACTGCCTGAGAGACAGAGAGACAGTTACACATTACTGTAACCTGTGACTGCCTGAGAGACACAGAGAGAGACAGTTACACATTACTGTAACCTGTGACTGCCTGAGACACAGAGAGAGACAGTTACACATTACTGTAACCTGTGACTGCCTGAGACACAGAGAGAGACAGTTACACATTACTGTAACCTCACCTGTGACTGCCTGAGAGACACAGAGAGAGACAGTTACACATTACTGTAACCTGTGACTGCCTGAGAGACACAGAGAGAGACAGTTACACATTACTATAACCTCACCTGTGACTGCCTGAGAGACACAGAGAGAGACAGTTACACATTACTGTAACCTGTGACTGCCTGTGAGACACAGAGACAGTTACACATTACTGTAACTTGTGACTGCCTGAGAGACACAGAGAGAGTTACACATTACTGTAACCTATGACTGCCTGAGAAACACAGAGAGATAGTTACACATTACTGTAACCTGTGACTGCCTGAGAGACACAGAGACAGTTACACATTACTGTAATCTGTGACTGCCTGAGAAACACAGAGAGACAGTTACACATTACTGTAACCTGTGATTGCCTGTGAGACACAGAGAGAGACATTTACACATTACTGTAACCTGTGATTGCCTGTGAGACACAGAGACAGTTACACATTACTGTAACCTGTGACTGCCTGAGAGACACAGAGAGAGACAGTTACACATTACTGTAACCTGTGACTGCGTGAGAGACACAGAGAGAGACAGTTACACATTACTGTAACCTGTGACTGCCTGAGAGATACAGAGAGAGACAGTTACACATTACTGTAACCTGTGACTGCCTGAGAGACACAGAGAGAGACAGTTACACACTACTGTAACTTGTGACTGCCTGAGAGACACAGAGACAGTTACACATTACTGTAACTTGTGACTGCCTGAGAGACACAGAGACAGTTACACATTACTGTAACCTGTGACTGCCTGAGAGACACAGAGATACAGTTACACATTACTGTAACCTGTGACTTGATAAAGGCCCAACAGAGGGCCGAAACGCGTTGACATTTATGGAAAGCTTCATTCTGATTATTTTTCTTGAACAATATTGCACCATGTATTGTATTGTTTTCTTTATTTAGTTGAAATAATTGTTATTAACTCCTCTCCATCTCCGTATTTCACAGAGAACATACATACATTTCACCATTTGGGTACATCAGACAACATAATACAACAGTTTCTTAACAAGAGCGTGTTCATCTCTGAGGTCTTCTCTTTATGTGCGTCTCTTAACAGTTCGTATGTCTCATCCCTTGCTCGCACACATGAAAAGTTTGGCAGTTGGAAGTATTATTCCCCTTGCTTCTTAACGTATAGTCCTGAAATAGTATTTTTCATAGTATTCTATGGAGTTGTTTTTCTTGGTAAGTTTTCCCCCTATTATTGCTATTTTTTAATCTCCTTTAGAATAATGTTCTTGGTAGGGAGTAGGGTAGAGTGGGGGATGATTTCTCATTACATTTTCAACATGAATAACCAATATCTTAAATACAAACAAACTAAACCAACAAACAAAGGTTTAAAAACATTTATAGAGTTATATTATGTCACTGCACACTTTATATTCTCCTTATCTAGAAAGTACTTACTCATCTAGGAATACATCTACCAAAGACCCAATGATCCCCTCCTAGCCAGCCATCTCCCCTCTCTTCCTTCTTAAATATAGGGTATGCCCGCTCATCTCCTCAATCCTAAGATCCTTTTACCTATTACAAGGTGTCACTGTTTACTATTCTCCATTATCCAGTAGAACCAGACTTTTTGGAACCAGGATTCTATGTCTAGCGCTTTTGCTGCTGAATCATACATCGAATATGTCACCTGAATTCTAGCTAGGAACTCAGCCCATGACGGTATTTCCGTCTTCCAATATTTTGCAATAGTTATTCTCGTTGTAGTGCATAGAATCCTGATAAACACATTTATGTGTGTATTAAATCTGGCTATGTTCTCGTGTAGTAGTGCCTGTGCTGGAGTGAGAGAAATCTGTTCGTTTAACACTTTGCTCAATAGTTCAGACAATTTTTGCCATATGTTGCTTACTTTAGTACATTCCCACCACATGTGGAAATAGGAACCTGTTATTTTACAGCCCCTATAACAATGATTATTGCTACCTTTAACCATATGAGCTGTTTTTGTTTGTGTCAGATACCATCTAAAAGATGTTTTCAATATATTTTCTCTAAGATCCGCACTTGTTTTCTTTATTTAGAGGAACAAGTTTAAAGCACACTTAAGGAAGATTTTGGATACCTCTGAAATTTCCTCTACGTTCTCTCTAACCCCTCTTTGGAGGTTTTCCTATTAAGAGAGATCACAGTATTCGAATCTATGATTTGACTTATCTTTTTATCTTCTCTTTTTTACATTTTTTGGAATTAAAGGACATCACTAATATTATGCACAATTTCTTTTTTTTTTTATATTATCGATTTTTCACCTTTTCCACTTTTTTACCATTTTTTCTTTTTGCATTGCATGCAATTTTATACATTTTTCCAATTCATTTTTATCACCAGGATTTGATTTTTTCACATTTTTTCCACCCAAGAATTTGGATCACTATTTTTTATTGGATTACTAAGACATTCCACAGCAGATTCACTCATAGATGCAATCATTAGGACACTATTTTTTCATCTGGACTTATCACTATATATATCTTTTGTAATATATCTTAACTTTTATGTATATTCAGAACTGTTTATTTTATTATATTTTATTTTATTAGTCTACCTTACAAGGTTTAACAGAACACAAATTTGGTTAAATAACCTATTTGATTTTATCTTAATTGAATTTATCTCTTTTAATATAGTATTTTATTTTCAATTTGTAACATGAATCCATGATATTACATTATATGTGTTATTTAATAAATGTAAATTTATTAGGCGCTCTTTGTTTTTGCTTTTAGTTTAATTTCAGTTATTTTTAAGGGTTAGCTAGGGGCCCTTATTTTCAAGGAGCTATAAGGATATTTGCAAGTTAAGCGCTGTATGATATTATTTCTACTCTATGTAACCTGTGACTGCCTAAGAGACACACAGAGAGACAATTACATATTACTGTAACCCAGGGGTGAAGCTACAATCTGTGGGATTATGACTGAACGCCTCTAAGTCAGAATCCCCCTTTAGTGGGACGATATTGCGGCGCCTTGAAAAAGCTAACAGCAGTTGGTGAAATGATAGTTGGAGTCATCAAGCATTGTTCAAAGTAGACACAAGGAGGGGTATTTGTCCGGTACAGAAAGACTACAGATACAGGCCTCTAGTTATCAAGCCGTCAACCTCAAATACGCTGGAATTCCGCAGCGTATTTGTGGCGAGGCTGATTTGCTGTAGTTATCAAGCACTACAGCCCAGCAAAAGTAGAATATAGTGACGTAAGCTTCGATCCGCCGGACTCAGTCCGACACAGATCGATTCTTATGTCACTCCAGATGTTCCGAACGCAAGTTCGGCACAATCTGACTACTTTTGCTAGTTATCAAAAAACTAGCAGGTACGCTCGCCACTATTCCGGACCAGCCTACCTGGTTTTCAATCCGCCGCCCTGCAGGTGGCGGATCCCATAGGAATCAATGGGAGTCTGACCATAGCGAAAGCTCATGTTCGCTGCTGCCCGACATCCCATTGATTCCTATGGGAAGTGTGTACACCTAACACCCTAACATGTACCCCGAGTCTAAACACCCCTAATCTGCCCCCCCTACACCGCCGCAACTAAATAAATGTATTACCCCCTAAACCGCCGCTCCCGGAGCCCACCGCCACTCTAATAAACTTATTAACCCCTAAACCACCACTCCCGGACCCTGCCGCAACTATAATAAATATGATAACCCCTAAACCGCCGCTCCAGGACCCCGCCGCCACCTACATAATACCTATTAACCCCTATCCTGCCCCCTACACCGCCACCACCTATAATAAATTTATTAACCCCTATCCTGCCCCCCCTACACCGCCGCCACTATAATAAAATTATTAACCCCTAAACCTAAGTCTAACCCTAACACCCCCCTAACTTAAATATTAATTAAATACATCTAAATAAATATTATTCTTATTAACTAAATTAATCCTATTTAAAACTAAATACTTACCTTTAAAATAAACCCTAATATTGCTACAATATAACTAATAATTATATTGTAGCTATTTTAGGATTTATTTTTATTTTACAGGCAAATTTAAATTTATTTAAGCTAGGTACAATAGCTATTAAATAGTTATTAACTATTTAATAGCTACCTAGATAAAATAAAGTCAAATTTACCTGTAAAATAAAAACTAACCTAAGTTACAATTACACCTAACACTACACTATCATTAAATAAATTATTCCTATTTAAAAATATATACTTACCTGTAAAATAAACCCTAAGATAGCTACAATGTAATTAATAATTACATTGTAGCTATTTTAGGATTTATATTTATTTTACAGGTAACTTTGTATTTATTTTAACTAGGTAGAATAGTTATTAAATAGTTATTAACTATTTAATAACTACCTAGCTAAAAGAAATACAAATTTACCTGTAAAATAAATCCTAACCTAAGTTACAATTAAACCTAACACTAAACTATCATTAAATTAATTAACTACAAATACCTACAATTAAATAAACTAACTAAAGTACAAGAAATAAAAAAATATTACAAGATTTTTAATCTAATTACACCTAATCTAAGCACCCTAATAAAATAACAAAGCCCCCCAAAATAAAAAAAATGCCCTACCCTATTCTAAATTACAAAAGCAATCAGCCAATCGGATTGAGCTCGCATTCTATTGGCTGATCGGAACAGCCAATAGAATGCAAGCTCAATCTGATTGGCTGATTGGATCAGCCAATCGGATTGAACTTGAGTCTGATTGGCTGATTGCATCATCCAATCAGATTTTTCATACCTTAATTCCGATTGGCTGATAGAATCCTATCAGCCAATCGGAATTCGAGGGACGCCATCTTGGATGAAGTCACTTAAAGGAATATCCATTCATCGGATAGGCGTCGTTGGAAGAGGATGGCTCCGCATCGGCTCGTTTGAAGAAGGCTCCGCTCCGGATGGATGAAGATTGAAGATGCCGCATGGATGAAGACTTCTATCGGATGGAAGACCTCTTCAGCACCCCTTGGATGATGACTTCGGCCGCTGCGGATGTCCTCTTCTGTTCCATCGGTGGTCGGCTGGCTGAAGACGACTCAAGGTAGGGAGATCTTTAGGGGGTTAGTGTTAGGTTTTTTTAAGGGGGTTTGGGTGGGTTAGAGTAGGGGTATGTGGGTGGTGGGTTTTAATGTTGGGGGGGTTGTATTTTTTTTTACATGCAAAAGAGCGGATTACTTTGGGGCATGCCCAGCAAAAGGCCCTTTTAAGGGCTGGTAAGGTAATAGAGCTGTTAACTTTTGTAATTTAGAATAGGGTAGGGCATTTTTTTTATTTTGGGGGGCTTTGTTATTTTATTAGGGGGCTTAGATTAGGTGTAATTAGATTAAAAATCTTGTAATATTTTTTTTATTTTTTGTAACTTAGTTTATTTAATTGTATTTAATTGTAGGTATTTGTAGTTAATTAATTTAATGATAGTGTAGTGTTAGGTTTAATTGTAACTTAGGTTAGGATTTATTTTACAGGTACATTTGTATTTCTTTTAGCTAGGTAGTTATTAAATAGTTAATAACTATTTAATAACTATTCTACCTAGTTAAAATAAATACAAAGTTACCTGTAAAATAAATATAAATCCTAAAATAGCTACAATGTAATTATTAATTACATTGTAGCTATCTTAGGGTTTATTTTACAGGTAAGTATTTATTTTTAAATAGGAATAATTTATTTAATGATAGTGTAGTGTTAGGTGTAATTGTAACTTAGGTTAGTTTTTATTTTACAGGTAAATTTGACTTTATTTTATCTAGGTAGCTATTAAATAGTTAATAACTATTTAATAACTATTGTACCTAGTTAAAATAAATTGAAATTTGCCTGTAAAATAAAAATAAATCCTAAAATAGCTACAATATAATTATTAATTACATTGTAGCTATCTTAGGGTTTATTTTATAGGTAAGTATTTAGTTTTAACTAGGAATAATTTAGTTAACAATAGTAAATTTATTTAGATTTATTTAATTAATATTTAAGTTAGGGGGGTGTTAGGGTTAGACTTAGGTTTAGGGGTTAATAATTTATTATAGGTTGCGGCGGTATAGGGGGGCAGGATAGGGGTTGATAAATTTATTATAGGTGGCGACGGTATGGGGGGGCTGATTAGGGGTTAATACGTTTAATATAGGTAGCGGCGGGGTCCGGGAGCGGAGGTTTAGGGGTTAAACAATTTATTTAGTTGCAGCGGGGTACGGGATCTGCAGGATAGGGGTTAATACATTTATTATAGGTGGCGGCGGTATAGGGGGGGCAGGATAGGGGTTAATAGGTATAATGTAGGTGGCGACGGGGTCCGGGAGCGGTGGTTTAGGGGTTAATACATTTATTATAGTTGCGGCGGGGTCTAGGAGCGGCGGTTTAGGGGTTAATACATTTATTATAGTTGCGGCGGGGTCTAGGAGCGGCGGTTTAGGGGTTAATAACTTTATTTAGTTGCGGGATGCTCCGGGGGCGCCGGTATAGGGGGTAGAACAGTATAGTATAGTGTGGGTGCTTAGTGACAGCTTATCAATAAAGCTGGGAAAAAGCCAAAAAGCAGCGAGATCGGATGAGTGATAACTATCACAGTCCGCTGCTCATCGCCCCGTACTTGGTGCGCGGCGTTTTTGATAACTTTGGCGAACGTATTCAGGTCCGCGGCGGCAGCGATGTGAGGCGAGCTTAGGCGAGCGTATTGGGGCCGTCGATGGCAGGTAAGTAGACACGTTGATAACTAGAGGCCATAGTGTGGCGCTTCATGCGGTCTGTAACAACGGACTATTACACGCTTTGTACCCTTGTATGTTTGTACCTGCTACCCTTACTGATCTAAAGAACTTTGTCTTTTGTTTTTAATAAATTGTACATTTGCTTTTAGCATTTGTCATTGTCTGTATACAGTTTGCCTGGGGTCTGCACTATAGAGCTTATATCTTGCGCTGTTGAAGCTCTAACTAATGTGAGTATTCTGGGTCTGCCTTTCAGCTAAGGAGAGAAGATTTACACAGTATTATGCTATGATGAGTTTCTTTCTCTTCCTTATGACAAACATTGTTTGAACTATTTGTATTTGTGGAACAGTTTCCATTAAAGACTCTTCTCACTTTGGATATATTCCTGCATATTGGTCTGTATTATTATCACTATTTGTGTGTAGTTGTAGCATTTTTTCTTTAAATACAAATATATTTATGTGTTAATGTGTATATACACGTACATTTACTCTATATCTATATATTCATGTAAATATATATTTAAAATTTGCTACCCATCGCTGCGCTAGGTTCTCAGCCGTATCTCACGGTACAAAAATAAGTGCGCTCTCATCTTGTAATTCCAGCGCACATTTACGTGTGATGGTATTAAGTGGAGCGTAAATATCACTTTAGCAAAAGCTATATTTTGCGTTCCCCTTGTAATCTTGCCCTTAATTGGGTGATATATTTGCTGCATACTTATTAGATGCACAACAATTCCCTTTTATAGGGGCCTTATTAAGCTAATATTTATATTAGTACCAGCCTTGTTTGCACACTCTCTTGTATATCAGTACCTGCCTTGTTTGCACACTCTCTTGTATATTAGTACCTGCCTTGTTTGCACACTCTCCTGTATATTAGTGCCAGTCTTGTTTGCACACTCTCTTGTATATCAGTACCAGCCTTGTTTGCACACTCTCTTGTATATTAGTACCAGCCTTGTTTGCACATTCTCTTGTATATTAGTACCAGCCTTGTTTGCACATTCTCTTGTATATCAGTACCAGCCTTGTTTGCACATTCTCTTGTATATTAGTACCAGCCTTGTTTGCACACTCTCTTGTATATTAGTGCCAGTCTTGTTTGCACACTCTCTTGTATATCAGTACCAGCCTTGTTTGCACACTCTCTTGTATATTAGTACCAGCCTTGTTTGCACATTCTCTTGTATATTAGTACCAGCCTTGTTTGCACACTCTCTTGTATATTAGTACCAGCCTTGTTTGCACATTCTCTTGTATATCAGTACCAGCCTTGTTTGCACACTCTCTTGTATATCAGTGCCAGCCTTGTTTGCACACTCTCTTGTACATTATTGCCAGCCTTGTTTGCACACTCTCTTGTATATTAGTGCCAGCCTTGTTTGCACACTCTCTTGTATATTAGTGCCATCCTTGTTTGCACACTCTCTTGTATATTAGTACCAGCCTTGTTTGCACACTCTGTTGTATATTAGTACCAGCCTTGTTTGCACACTCTCTTGTATATTAGTACCAGCCTTGTTTGCACACTCTCTTGTATATTAGTACCAGTCTTGTTTGCACATTCTCTTGTATATTAGTACCAGCCTTGTTTGCACACTCTCTTGTATATTAGTACCAGCCTTGTTTGCACACTCTCTTGTATATCAGTACCTGCCTTGTTTGCACACTCTCTTGTATATCAATACCAGCCTTGTTTGCACACTCTCCTGTATATTAGTACCAGCCTTGTTTGCACACTCTCCTGTATATTAGTACCAGCCTTGTTTGCACACTCTCTTGTATATTAGTACCAGCCTTGTTTGCACACTCTCTTGTATATTAGTACCTGCCTTGTTTGCACACTCTCTTGTATATCAGTACCTGCCTTGTTTGCACACTCTCTTGTATATTAGTACCAGCCTTGTTTGCACACTCTCTTGTACATTAGTACCAGCCTTGTTTGCACATTCTCTTGTATATCAGTACCAGCCTTGTTTGCACACTCTCTTGTATATCAGTACCTGCCTTGTTTGCACACTCTCTTGTATATTAGTACCTGCCTTGTTTGCACATTCTCTTGTACATTAGTACCAGCCTTGTTTGCACACTCTCTTGTATATCAGTACCTGCCTTGTTTGCACACTCTCTTGTATATTAGTACCTGCCTTGTTTGCACACTCTCTTGTATATTAGTACCTGCCTTGTTTGCACACTCTCTTGTATATTAGTACCAGCCTTGTTTGCACACTCTCTTGTATATTAGTACCAACCTTGTTTGCACACTCTCTTGTATATTAGTACCAACCTTGTTTGCACACTCTCTTGTATATTAGTACCTGCCTTGTTTGCACACTCTCTTGTACATTAGTACCAGCCTTGTTTGCACACTCTCTTGTATATCAGTACCTGCCTTGTTTGCACACTCTCTTGTATATTAGTACCTGCCTTGTTTGCACACTCTCTTGTATATTAGTACCAGCCTTGTTTGCACACTCTCTTGTATATTAGTACCAACCTTGTTTGCACACTCTCTTGTATATCAGTACCTGCCTTGTTTGCACACTCTCTTGTATATTAGTACCTGCCTTGTTTGCACACTCTCTTGTATATCAGTACCAGCCTTGTTTGCACACTCTCTTGTATATCAGTACCAGCCGTGTTTGCACACTCTCTTGTATATTAGTACCAGCCTTGTTTGCACACTCTCTTGTATATTAGTACCAGCCTTGTTTGCACACTCTCTTGTATATTAGTACCAGCCTTGTTTGCACACTCTCTTGTATATCAGTACCAGCCTTGTTTGCACACTCTCTTGTACATTAGTGCCAGTCTTGTTTGCACACTCTCTTGTATATCAGTACCAGCCTTGTTTGCACACTCTCTTGTATATCAGTACCAGCCTTGTTTGCACACTCTCTTGTACATTAGTGCCAGCCTTGTTTGCACACTCTCTTGTATATTAGTACCAGCCTTGTTTGCACACTCTCTTGTATATCAGTACCAGTCTTGTTTGCACACTCTCTTGTATATCAGTACCAGTCTTGTTTGCACACTCTCTTGTATATTAGTACCAGCCTTGTTTGCACACTCTCTTGTATATCAGTACCAGTCTTGTTTGCACACTCTCTTGTATATCAGTACCAGTCTTGTTTGCACACTCTCTTGTATATTAGTACCAGCCTTGTTTGCACACTCTCTTGTATATCAGTACCAGTCTTGTTTGCACACTCTCTTGTATATCAGTACCAGTCTTGTTTGCACACTCTCTTGTATATCAGTACCAGTCTTGTTTGCACACTCTCTTGTATATCAGTACCAGCCTTGTTTGCACACTCTCTTGTATATCAGTACCAGTCTTGTTTGCACACTCTCTTGTATATCAGTACCAGTCTTGTTTGCACACTCTCTTGTATATCAGTACCAGCCTTGTTTGCACACTCTCTTGTATTTCCTGCTTTATATCAGTCTTTAATTTCCTCAGTAGAAGAGACAGATAACAGGAAAAACTAAGCTCCAATATTGCGCCCCCCCCATTACTTTATAGAAACAAACACCTAGATTACGAGTTTTGCGTTAGAGGCTATGCGGTGCTAACGAGCAGTTTTCGCTCACCGCTCACTTCCCTACAGCGCTGGTATTACGAGTTTTTACAAATCTGTCATTAAAAGACAAGAAGTGAGCATTGAGCAAAATTTTGCTCAATACCGCACTCCAATACCAGCGCTGCTTAAGTCAGCGGTGAGCTGGTCGTACGTGCTTGTGCACGATTTCCCCATAGGAATCAACAGGGAGAGCCGGCTGAGAAAAAGCCTAACACCTGCAAAAAAGCAGCGTAAAACTCAGTAACGCAGCCCCATTGATTCCTATGGGGAAACACATTTTATGTCTACACCTAACACCCTAACATGAACCCTGACTCTAAACACCCCTAATCTTACACATATTAACCCCTAATCTGCCGCCTCCGACATCGCCAACACATGCATTATATTATTAACCCCTAATCTGCCGCTCCGGACACCGCCGCCACCTACATTATACTTATGAACCCCTAATCTGCTGCCCCCAACATCACTGACACCTACATTATATTTATTAACCCCTACTCTGCTGCCCCCAATGTCGCCGCAACCTACCTACACTTTTTAACCCCTAATCTGCCGCCCCCAACGTCGCCGCCACTATAATAAACATATTAACCCCTAAACCGCAACACTCTCGCCTCGCAAACATTAGTTAAATATTATTAACCCCTAATCTGCCGGCCTTAACATCGCCGCCACCTACCTACATTTATTAACCCCTAATCTGCCGCCCCCAACGTCGCCGCCACTATATTAAAGTTAACCCCTAAACCTAAGTCTAACCCTAAACCTAACACCCACTAACTTAAATATAATTTAAATAAATCTAAATAAATATTCCTATCATTACCTAAATTATTCCTATTTAAAACTAAATACTTACTTATAAAATAAACCCTAAGCTAGCTACAATATAACTAAGGGTTACATTGTATCTAGCTTAGGGTTTTTTTTTATTTTACAGGCAAGTTTGTATTTATTTTAACTAGGTACAATAGTTACTAAATAGTTATTAACTATTTACTAACTACCTAGCTAAAATAAATACAAAAGTACCTGTAAAATAAAACCTAACCTAAGTTACACTAACACCTAACACTACACTACAATTAAATAAATTACCTACGTTAAATACTGTTACGGTACCAACAGTGTACCAAGGGTTAGTACCAGGGAACAATGTCCTGCATAGGAAATCAGCAATTCACAAACCAGCCAGTTTTCAGGTTTAAACAGAATGACATTTATTAAAGGCTAGATGCCTAGTATTTATACAGGTTTGACCCCAGATGGGGGGGTTGGAAGACTCTTGTACATTTAGATAAAAAGGGGAAGACGCCCTTTTATGAAACAGTAGAATTACATTACTCAAATACTTTACTTAGGCAGATAACAACTTAAACACATTTGGCTTGTCTTATCACCTAGCGTCTGCTCTCTGAGGGTGATTAAACAATGGCCTGTTTATTACTTAAATGTAATTATAGCACACAATAGCTGAGGCCAGAAAACCTGTCTTTAGAAATTAGATTCTTAAAGCTAAACACAGTTAACTCTTTCAGTCCTGACAGAAGGGTCTGTCACATAGCTCCCCCCTTGTGGAACACTCCGGCAGACCCGGCTTGACCCTTTTGCGGGTCAACCTGGGGATGACCGGACTAGGAGGTGGTAGGCATGTCAGTTTGCTGGGACAATCCATCTGTATTCCCGTTATGAGAGAGAATCCCTGTCTGTATAAATAAGGGTTCAACCTCTTCAGTGCCCCGACTAGGGCTAAACAGTCCTTCAAAATATCATCGGCTTCTTTACGTGGTTTTTGTACCTGCTCTTTATAGGTATCCACAATCCCTTCATACTGACATAGGGTGCCCTTGAGTTGCTGCACCTCACTATGAGCCAGCGTCAGCTTCTCCTCCAGTGTCACTAAGTTTGTCTTTAATGTTTCATGTTCCACTCTCAAGCTGGTGTTTTCTGCAGTCTGTCGGTGCAGCCTGTCTAGCAGAGATTCCTGTTCTAAACGTGCTTTTTCCTCTGCACTCCTCTTCTCTCCTGCTAGCACTGTTACATGATTATTTTTTTTTTTTAAATATTTTTTATTGAGGTTTAGCATGATAAACATAAAACATAATACGCCTTCTTGATAGAAGAAAATGGTACAAACAAAAATGAGTGTAACAATTCGGCAGTTATATAAAACAATGGTAGCAGGCTAATGAAACCTCGATTTTTCAATAGAATAGCATAAATGACCGACCTGTTGGTAACATAGTTCTAGGCCCAATGGGCCACAATTATACATAGTAACTAATGATCGGGTGTATAGGTCGGTAGAAGCTCCCAAAGGAGAACACATATATAGTAAGAAGGGGGGGGGGGATATTCAGCGGGTAAGCACCGCTATGCATATAGGGGAAAGGGTGGAGGGCGGAGCCATATATAAGTACACAGATTTATTTGAGAGGTAACTTGGCTATATCTCTTAGTCGTGCCAGCGAATCAAGATAGATGTGCCATGGGATTGTGCTATCTATCTGTTTATTATGGGCTATGCATAATCATGTTGGGGGTATACAAAAGGATATTTTAATAATAAGCAAGTGAGTTAAACAATCTATTGGGAATCCGACAAAATATACTGTGCTAGCTTCTTAACTTAAATGGGAAAGAGAGCTATATCAAAATGAGTTGCTTAGAATTAAAGGGGGATAGTTATGACCTCCGGCATGTCTTTCCTGTATGCAGCCTATAAGCTAGGTGAGGAGGTTGCGCAAGCATAAATATAATATATTTATAAATCTAAAAATTTAAAGGCATAGAGATGCCGCTATGTCGGAAGCATGCTGAACAATGTATTATAAACAGGCGCTTTGAGGCATTAAGCTAACCTAGATGGCCATGTTATCTTGCCCAAATAGTGACTTTAGGCAATATACTTGTCCCCTATGCTCATGAGATGATATGATCTTATCCTGCATACAAGGTCATAACATGCTAATACTAAATAGATAAATAATAATTCAGCACAAGTGTATAGACTGGCAAGAGTACATAAAACATGTTTCCAAGCAGCCCATCTAGCTTAGTAAATATGTTAAATATTTTAAACTTATCTGAAACTGAGAATACATGAGAGAACCATAATAAAGCAGATAACATGTAACATAAGAATAGCATATCCTTTAGCCAACAGAAACATATACCTGTAAGCCTAAAAATAGTAGTGTGTCTATATATAAAACCAGGTGCATACTGTCTTATAGAGAGAATTTCTACAGATGGCTAGTTAGCTAATTGACTTAAAAAGAAATTGGGTTTATAGATTCTCTGTTAGTCCGGCTACTTTGCTAACTATCTATGTGAGTATAATTGAAGGAATGTTAGAATTAGGCTTTGCAGCCCCTATGAATATTTTATCTCCTTAAATTGAAAAACTGAAGCATCCTCTCTATCCTACGGCTTAGTAATTAAGGTAAGCAACGTTAGTTTATATATTATAATGGAGAAAACAGAGTACAAGCAAACATATAATTCAAGTATGTGAACACTACGATGCATTAAAAAGATTAGTAACACACTATATTATATAACTAGTGCCAGGTATATCAAATTGGGCACTCTCATCAAACCAGTCAGCATTCATTAAAATGTCCCATCATTATATATCCAGCTATGGGTTCAGGCTAAGAAAAATCCAAAGTTATCAACCTATACCAGATTTCATAAGGATCACTGTAAATTGCCTTGATATCGTGCAGGCACTCATTCCTCTAGTTGCGATACCCGGGGGCTTCCTCTTGTCAAAATCCAGTGCAGGGACTCCATCTACCAACTTAGATTGATTTGTGCAGGCCTTTGAAGGAAATCTCCTACTGATATAGCAGTCTGTCTCCAGCGTATCTAATTGTGGCTTAGCGACTGAGTAAATTAAGGGCATAGCGGCATTAGTATTATACATAGAAGTACAGGATAGTAGTTGACTAATAGCAGTGCGGTTTGCAACTTTTAAGCTTATTTTTGGGTTAGAGTCCTGATCAGTTCCATCCAAAAGATGCCTTTGCTCTGCTATACTTGCCCCCGTAGAGTAATCTGTCTCCTCCCAATTGAGACACTCCTGACTGCTTGCAACAGCTCCCATCTTACCGCAGCGTGGGGGACGTGCCCGCAAACGATCCGGACATGGGACTTCCATTTTGCACTCGGCTGTCAAATATCCAGCTCCCATCAACTCACTCGAGCGCTCCTGAGTCCCGACCGGGACCAGTACTTTCCGGCAGATCATGGGGGGAGAAGAGGAGAAAGCCGACCTTATTACATCAGTAAGTTCCCCCGCTTGTCGATCTAGCTGATTCAGCAAGGCTCCAAGTAGGAATCTCAGATCAGGCTGCATGGCGCAGCTGGTAGAGGTGCGGTTCTCGTAGCGGGTTATACCGGGTCAGTTTGCTAGGAGTCTAGGAGATGTTTGCTGCGGATCGCCTACTAGTAATCTAGGATAGAGTGGGCTTAATCCGTTTACTGCAGTATATAGGTTGGTGGTTTCTTCTATGCTACCCCTGTCTCAGATCGCATGCACGCTATAGTGCTTGTAGGTCTGTGAGAAAATGGTCGCTGCAGCGTGGTTCTTATTCTGGGCCTCACTGGTAATTTAGGCTGCTTACTGCCTCCAAGTCTTCAATAACGATCAAGACTCATACAGGATTATTCTCTGAAGTTATTAGTATTCCATTTAGTCAAGTTTGTGGGGCCGAGGGGTCATATAAACAAGATTAGATAAAGTTCTCTTACAGAGCTGAAGAAAGATGCGACCTCTCGGCTCCAATGCTAGCTCCGCCCCCCCTACATGATTATTTAACGTGACCATTTCATCCTCTACTTGACTCTTCTCCTTCATCAGCGCATTGTAACGGGACTTCCACGTATCAATAGCGGATAGAGATTTACTGAGCTCAGCGTCCTGGGGCTTAGCAGCAGGGGGGTCAGTCTCTGCTGCACGGATCTGAGCACGGGTAGTCACAGGGTTAACATCAGCGGGACCCATGGGAGCATAGGCAGAAACAAGGGGGACCAAGGTATTTCCAAGGAGAACATCAGCTGGTAAATCCTTCATGACCCCCACATTCACAGGTCTAGCGCCCCCTCCCCAATCCAAATGCACCCTGGCAACAGGCAGGCGGAACACAGTGCCCCCTGCTACCCTCACAGCCACAGTGTCTCCTGTGTGCTGTTTCTCAGACACCAAGTTCTTTCGAAGCAAGGTCATGGTAGCACCAGTATCCCGTAGACCACTGACCTCCTTCCCATTCACTTTAACCAGTTGCCGGTTATTCCGGTGGGCAGCTTGCACAAGGTCTGCCTCATGTAGGATGCCCCAGCATTCTTGCGCCTCTACGTAGCGGGCCGCAGGCTGAGGGTTACGTGTGATTCCGCTAGCGGGTCTTCTCCAGGACTGTGCTTGGTTTGCTGCGTTTAGGGGACACTCTGGTCTTTTGTGCCCTAGTTGCTTACATCCAAAGCACCGAATAGGTTGTGAGTAGCCCCGCGAATTGAACCAGGCTCTCTGAGGGTAGTTCGTGGCCCGAGACCGTGTGGTATAGCGGTGCGCTGGGGGTTGGTAACTGGCAGGTGCTGGGGTGACTGGGGGTCTGTACTCCACTCTGGCAGGGGGCTTAGTGGTAGCAGTGTCCAGTTTGCGGGCATCCGTATACTCATCTGCCAAGCGAGCCGCTTCATACAGGGTGGAGGGTTTACGGTCCCGAACCCACTCTCGAACTCCTGCTGATAACTTGTCAAAGCAATGTTCCAACAGGAATAGCTGCAGCACCTCTTCCCCAGATACGGCTTGGCACCCCGCTATCCAGTGAGCTGCTGTGCGGTGCACCTTACATGCCCACTCAAGGTAGGAATCACCAGCTAATTTAACAGTGTCTCTGAACCGCCTCCGGTATGCCTCCGGTGTAACCGCATACCTGGAGAGCAGAGCCTCTTTTACAGTATTATAATCCCCGACTTCCTCATCTGGAATGGCCCGAAAAGCCTCACTGGCCCGGCCGGATAATTTTCCGGATAATATCATGACCCAGTCCTCTGCGGGTACCTTGTGTAGTGCACATTGCCTCTCAAAATCCGCAAGGTACCCATCAATCTCTCCTTCTGTTTCCAGGAAGTTTTTAAAAGCTGCAAAATTTACTTTTCTCTTTTCCACTGGGTTTGCTGCAGCGCCGCTTTGGCGAAGTAGGTTGGCCTCCACAGCTGCTATGACCCGGTCGATAATTTCCGCAGATGGGTTGGGGCCATAATATGCCAGTCTTATTTTAACCGCCCGATCAAAGCTTGCTTCTGCGGGGGTTCTGTCTGCTATGCTGGGCCCATTGGTTCCTTCTGTCCCTGGTACTCTTTCCATCTTAGTCAGTATTGTAATAATCCCCCTCTTCCTGAGGTTACTGGCTTGTGTAGTTGCTCTTCTGGGCGATAAGGTTCATTCCGTCGCTTGCCACCAATGTTACGGTACCAACAGTGTACCAAGGGTTAGTACCAGGGAACAATGTCCTGCATAGGAAATCAGCAATTCACAAACCAGCCAGTTTTCAGGTTTAAACAGAATGACATTTATTAAAGGCTAGATGCCTAGTATTTATACAGGTTTGACCCCAGATGGGGGGGTTGGAAGACTCTTGTACATTTAGATAAAAAGGGGAAGACGCCCTTTTATGAAACAGTAGAATTACATTACTCAAATACTTTACTTAGGCAGATAACAACTTAAACACATTTGGCTTGTCTTATCACCTAGCGTCTGCTCTCTGAGGGTGATTAAACAATGGCCTGTTTATTACTTAAATGTAATTATAGCACACAATAGCTGAGGCCAGAAAACCTGTCTTTAGAAATTAGATTCTTAAAGCTAAACACAGTTAACTCTTTCAGTCCTGACAGAAGGGTCTGTCACAAATACAATTAACTAAATTAAATTAAATTAGCTAAAGTACAAAAAAAACACTAAATTACAGAAAATAATAAACAAATTACAGATATTTAAACTAATTACACTTAATCTAATAGCCCTATTAAAATAAAAAAGCCCCCCCAAAATAAAAAAAACCCCTAGCCTAAACTACCAATAGCCCTTAAAAGGGCCTTTTGCGGGGCATTGCCCCAAAGTAATCTGCTCTTTTACCTGTAAAAAAAAATACAAACAACCCCCCAAATAAAATCCTATCTAAAAAAACCTTAGCTACCCATTGCCCTGAAAAGGGCATTTGGATGGGCATTGCCCTTAACCCCTTAATGACAACTGATGTACCAGGTACGTCATGCATTAACAAGCAGTTAATGACAATTGACGTACCTGGTACGTCAGTTGTCTAACAGAGTGCGTGAAGCGATTAAGATCGCTTCCAGCAGCTCTGAGGGTATTGCAGTGATGCCTCGATATGGAGGCATCCTGCAATACCCCTTTACAAGCCTCCGATGCAGAGAGAGCCACTCTGTGGCCCTCTCTGCACCGGAGCATCGTTGGTGGGTGGCAGCAAAGGAGGGAGGCGGGTGGGCGGCCTGTGATGTGGAGGGGGGGCCGGATCGGAGGCCGGATCAGAGGAGGAATCTGTCAGGGGGCGCGCACGGACGCGCGCGCGTGCACGGGGGCGGCGGGCGGGCGCGTGCACGGGGCGGGAGTGGGTGGGAATCGCTACACTACAGAAAAATAAAATAAAAAATTGGGGGAAAATTGGGGAAATTTTTATTTCTAAACAATCGAAGGGTTCTGGGTGGTGGGGGGAGGGAGGGGGGGGGAAGCTACACTACAGAAAAGGGAAAACAAATATTCAAACTATTTTTTTAATAAACTGGGTACTGGCAGACAGCTGCCAGTACCCAAGATGGCGCCCATTAAGCTAGAGGGGTAGGGTTAGAGAACTGTTTGATGGGGGATCCGTGAGGTTGGGGGCTAAGGGGGGATTCTACACAGCAGCATATGTAAATATGCTTAAAAAAACAAAAAAAACCAAATATACCTTTAATTTTAGTACTGGCAGACTTTCTGCCAGTACTTAAGATGGCGGGGACAATTGTGGGGTAGGGGAGGGAAGAGAGCTGTTTGGGAGGGATCAGGGGGTCTGATGTTTCAGGCGGGAGGCTGATCTCTACACTAAAGCTAAAATTAACCCTGCAAGCTCCCTACAAGCTACCTAATTAACCCCTTTACTGCTAGTCATAATACACGTGTGATGCGCAGCGGCATTTAGCGGCCTTCTAAATATCATAAAGCAACGCCAAAGCTATATAAGTCTGCTATTTCTGAACAAAGGGGATCCCAGAGAAGCATTTACAACCATTTGTGCCATAATTGCACAAGCTGTTTGTAAATAATTTCAGTGAGAAACCTAAAGTTTGTGAAAAAGGAAACAATTTTTTTTTATGTGATCGCATTTGGCGGTGAAATGGTGGCATGAAATATACCAAAATGGGCCTAGATCAATACTTTTGGTTGTCTACTACACTACACTAAAGCTAAAGTTAACCCTACAAGTTCCCTACAAGCTCCCTAATTAACCCCTGCACTGCTGGGCATAATACACGTGTGGTGCGCAGCGGCATTTAGCAGCCTTCTAATTACCAAAAAGCAACGCCAAAGCCATATATTTCTGCTATTTCTGAACAAAGGGGATCCCAGAGAAGCATTTACAACCATTTGTGCCATAATTGCACAAGGTGTTTGTAAATGATTTTAGTAAGAAACCTAAAATTGTGAACAATTTAAAGTTTTTTTTTATTTGAACGTATTTGGCGGTTAAATGGTGGCATGAAATATACCAAAATGGGCCTAGATCAATATTTTGGGTTGTTTACTACACTACACTTAAGCTAAAATTACCCCAAAAAGCTCCCTACATGCTCCCTAATTAACCCTTTCACTGCTGGGCATAATATGTGTATGTGCGCAGTGGCATTTAGCAGCCTTCTAATTACCAAAAAGCAACGCCAAAGCCATATATGTCTGCTATTTCTGAACAAAGGGGATCCCAGAAAAGCATTTACAACCATTTATGCCATAATTGCACAAGCTGTTTGTAAATAATTTCAGTGAGAAACCGAAAGTTTGTGAAAAAATTGTGAAAAAGTGAACGATTTTTTGTATTTGATCGCATTTGGCGGTAAAATGGTGGCATGAAATATACCAAAATGGGCCTAGAACAATACTTTGGAATGTCTTCTAAAAAAAAATATACACATGTCAAGGGATATTCAGGGATTCTTGAAAGATATCAGTGTCCCAATGTAACTAGCGCTAATTTTGAAAAAAAAGTGGTTTGGAAATAGCAAAGTGTTACTTGTATTTATGGCCCTATAACTTGCAAAAAAAACAAAGAACATGTAAACATTGGGTATTTCTAAACTCAGGACAAAATGTATAAACTATTTAGCATGGGTGTTTTTTGGTGGTTGCAGATGTGTAACAGATTTTGGGGCTAAAAGTTATAAAAAGTGTTTTTTTTCCCATTTTTTCCTCATATTTTATAAAAATATTTATAGTAAATTATAAGATATGATGAAAATAATGGTATCTTTAAAAAGTCCATTTAATGGCGAGAAAAACGGTATATAATATGTGTGGGTACAGTAAATGAGGAAGAGGAAAATTACAGCTAAACACAAACACCGCAAAAATGTAAAAATAGCCTTTGTCCCAAACGGACAGAAAATGGAAAAGTACTGTCTGTTGTCATTAAGGGGTTAAAGGGCAGTTAGATCTTTTGCCGCACAAACCCTAACCTAAAAATAAAACCCACCCAATACACCCTTAAAAAAACCTAACATTAACCCCTGAAGATCGACTTACCGGGAGACGTCTTCATCCAAGCCGGGCTAAAGTCCTCAACGAAGCCAGGAGGAGTCTTTATCCAAGCCGGGCGAAGTGGTCCTCCAGACGGACAGAAGTCTTCATCCAGACGGCATCTTCTATCTTCATCCATCCGGCGCGGAGCGGGTCCATCTTCAAGACATCCGACGCGGAGCATCCTCTTCATCCGGAGTCTTCTTACTAAATGAAGGTACCTTTAAGTGACGTCATCCAGAATTCTATCAGCCAATCGGAATTAAGGTAGAAAAAATCCTATTGGCTGATGCAATCAGCCAATAGGATTGAAGTTCAATTCTATTGGCTGATCCAATCAGCCAATAGGATTGAGCTCGCATTCTATTGGCTGTTCCAATTAACTTTAATATAGTGGCGGCGACGTTGGGGGCGGCAGATTAGGGGGTTAATAAATGTAGGTAGGTGGCGGCGATGTTAAGGCCGGCAGATTAGGGGTTAATAATATTTAACTAATGTTTGCAAGGCGGGAGTGCAGCGGTTTAGGGGTTAATATGTTTATTATAGTGGCGGCGACGTTGGGGGCGGCAGATTAGGGGTTAAAAAGTGTAGGTAGGTTGCGGCGACATTGGGGGTGGCAGATTAGGGGTTAATAAAACATAATTTATGTAAGAACTTACCTGATAAATTCATTTCTTTCATATTAGCAAGAGTCCATGAGCTAGTGACGTATGGGATATACATTCCTACCAGGAGGGGCAAAGTTTCCCAAACCTTAAAATGCCTATAAATACACCCCTCACCACACCCACAAATCAGTTTAACGAATAGCCAAGAAGTGGGGTGATAAGAAAAAAGTGCGAAAGCATATAAAAAAAAAAAGGAATTGGAATAATTGTGCTTTATACAAAAAAATCATAACCACCACAAAAAAAGGGTGGGCCTCATGGACTCTTGCTAATATGAAAGAAATGAATTTATCAGGTAAGTTCTTACATAAATTATGTTTTCTTTCATGTAATTAGCAAGAGTCCATGAGCTAGTGACGTATGGGATAATGACTACCCAAGATGTGGATCTTTCCACGCAAGAGTCACTAGAGAGGGAGGGATAAAATAAAGACAGCCAATTCCTGCTGAAAAAAATCCACACCCAAAATAAAGTTTAATGAAAAACATAAGCAGAAGATTCAAACTGAAACCGCTGCCTGAAGTACTTTTCTACCAAAAACTGCTTCAGAAGAAGAAAATACATCAAAATGGTAGAACTTAGTAAAAGTATGCAAAGAGGACCAAGTTGCTGCTTTGCAAATCTGATCAACCGAAGCTTCATTCCTAAATGCCCAGGAAGTAGAAACTGACCTAGTAGAATGAGCTGTAATCCTCTGAGGCGGAGTTTTACCCGACTCAACATAGGCAAGATGAATTAACGATTTCAACCAAGATGCCAAAGAAATGGCAGAAGCTTTCTGGCCTTTTCTAGAACCGGAAAAGATAACAAATAGACTAGAAGTCTTTCGGAAAGACTTAGTAGCTTCAACATAATATTTCAAAGCTCTAACAACATCCAAAGAATGCAACGATTTCTCCTTAGAATTCTTAGGATTAGGACATAATGAAGGAACCACAATTTCTCTACTAATGTTGTTGGAATTCACAACTTTAGGTAAAAATTCAAAAGAAGTTCGCAACACCGCCTTATCCTGATGAAAAATCAGAAAAGGAGACTCACAAGAAAGAGCAGATAATTCAGAAACTCTTCTGGCAGAAGAGATTGCCAAAAGGAACAAAACTTTCCAAGAAAGTAATTTAATGTCCAATGAATGCATAGGTTCAAACGGAGGAGCTTGAAGAGCTCCCAGAACCAAATTCAAACTCCAAGGAGGAGAAATTGACTTAATGACAGGTTTTATACGAACCAAAGCTTGTACAAAACAATGAATATCAGGAAGAACAGCAATCTTTCTGTGAAAAAGAGCAGAAAGAGCAGAGATTTGTCCTTTCAAGGAACTTGCAGACAAACCCTTATCTAAACCATCCTGAAGAAACTGTAAAATTCTCGGTATTCTAAAAGAATGCCAAGAAAAATGATGAGAAAGACACCAAGAAATATAAGTCTTCCAGACTCTATAATATATCTCTCTAGATACAGATTTACGAGCCTGTAACATAGTATTAATCACAGAGTCAGAGAAACCTCTTTGACCAAGAATCAAGCGTTCAATCTCCATACCTTTAAATTTAAGGATTTTAGATCCTGATGGAAAAAAGGACCTTGCGACAGAAGGTCTGGTCTTAACGGAAGAGTCCACGGTTGGCAAGAGGCCATCCGGACAAGATCCGCATACCAAAACCTGTGAGGCCATGCCGGAGCTACCAGCAGAACAAACGAGCATTCCTTCAGAATCTTGGAGATTACCCTTGGAAGAAGAACTAGAGGCGGAAAGATATAGGCAGGATGATACTTCCAAGGAAGTGATAATGCATCCACTGCCTCCGCCTGAGGATCCCGGGATCTGGACAGATACCTGGGAAGTTTCTTGTTTAGATGAGACGCCATCAGATCTATTTCTGGAAGTTCCCACATTTGAACAATCTGAAGAAATACCTCTGGGTGAAGAGACCATTCGCCCGGATGCAACGTTTGGCGACTGAGATAATCCGCTTCCCAATTGTCTATACCTGGGATATGAACCACAGAGATTAGACAGGAGCTGGATTCCGCCCAAACCAAAATTCGAGATACTTCTTTCATAGCCAGAGGACTGTGAGTCCCTCCTTGATGATTGATGTATGCCACAGTTGTGACATTGTCTGTCTGAAAGCAAATGAACGATTCTCTCTTCAGAAGAGGCCAAAACTGAAGAGCTCTGAAAATTGCACGGAGTTCCAAAATATTGATCGGCAATCTCACCTCCTGAGATTCCCAAACTCCTTGTGCCGTCAGAGATCCCCACACAGCTCCCCAACCTGTGAGACTTGCATCTGTTGAAATTACAGTCCAGGTCGGAAGCAAAAAAGAAGCCCCCTGAATTAAACGATGGTGATCTGTCCACCATGTTAGAGAATGTTGAACAATCGGTTTTAAAGATATTAATTGAGATATCTTTGTGTAATCCTTGCACCATTGATTCAGCATACAAAGCTGAAGAGGTCGCATGTGAAAACGAGCAAAGGGGATCGCGTCCGATGCAGCAGTCATAAGACCTAGAATTTCCATGCATAAGGCTACCGAAGGGAATGATTGTGACTGAAGGTTTCGACAAGCTGAAATCAGTTTTAGACGTCTCTTGTCTGTTAAAGACAGAGTCATGGACACTGAATCTAACTGGAAACCCAGAAAGGTTACCCTTGTCTGAGGAATCAATGAACTTTTTGGTAAATTGATCCTCCAACCATGATCTTGAAGAAACAACACAAGTCGATTCGTATGAGATTCTGCTAAATGTAAAGATTGAGCAAGTACCAAGATATCGTCCAAATAAGGAAATACCACAATACCCTGTTCTCTGATTACAGACAGAAGGGCACCGAGAACCTTTGTAAAAATTCTTGGAGCTGTAGCTAGGCCAAACGGCAGAGCCACAAACTGGTAATGCTTGTCCAGAAAAGAGAATCTCAGGAACTGATAATGATCTGGATGAATCGGAATATGCAGATATGCATCCTGTAAATCTATTGTGGACATATAATTCCCTTGCTGAACAAAGGGCAGAATAGTCCTTATAGTTACCATCTTGAATGTTGGTATCCTTACATAACGATTCAATATTTTTAGATCCAGAACTGGTCTGAAGGAATTCTCCTTCTTTGGTACAATGAAGAGATTTGAATAAAACCCCATCCCTTGTTCCGGAACTGGAACTGGCATAATTACTCCAGCCAACTCTAGATCTGAAACACATTTCAGAAATGCTTGAGCTTTCACTGGATTTACTGGGACACGGGAAAGAAAAAATCTCTTTGCAGGAGGTCTCAACTTGAAACCAATTCTGTACCCTTCTGAAACAATATTCTGAATCCAAAGATTGTGAACAGAATTGATCCAAATTTCTTTGAAAAAACGTAACCTGCCCCCTACCAGCTGAGCTGGAATGAGGGCCACACCTTCATGTGGACTTAGAAGCAGGCTTTGGCTTTCTAGCAGGCTTGGATCTATTCCAGACTGGAGATGGTTTCCAAACTGAAACTGCTCCTGAGGATGAAGGATTAGGCTTTTGTTCTTTGTTGAAACGAAAGGAACGAAAACGATTATTAGCCCTGTTTTTACCCTTAGATTTTTTATCCTGTGGTAAAAAAGTTCCTTTCCCACCAGTAACAGTTGAGATAATAGAATCCAACTGAGAACCAAATAATTTGTTACCCTGGAAAGAAATGGAAAGTAGAGTTGATTTAGAAGCCATATCAGCATTCCAAGTTTTAAGCCATAAAGCCCTTCTAGCTAAAATAGCTAGAGACATAAACCTGACATCAACCCTGATAATATCAAAAATGGCATCACAGATAAAATTATTAGCATGCTGAAGAAGAATAATAATATCATGAGAATCATGATCTGATACTTGTTGCGCTAAAGTTTCCAACCAAAAAGTTGAAGCTGCAGCAACATCAGCCAATGATATAGCAGGTCTAAGAAGATTACCTGAACACAGATAAGCTTTTCTTAGAAAGGATTCAATTTTCCTATCTAAAGGATCCTTAAACGAAGTACCATCTGACGTAGGAATAGTAGTACGTTTAGCAAGAGTAGCAATAGCCCCATCAACTTTAGGGATCTTGTCCCAAAATTCTAATCGGTCAGACGGCACAGGATATAATTGCTTAAAACGTTTAGAAGGAGTAAAAGAATTACCCAATTTATCCCATTCTTTGGAAATTACTTCAGAAATAGCATTAGGAACAGGAAAAACTTCTGGAATAACCACAGGAGATTTAAATACTTTATCTAAACGTTTAGAATTAGTATCAAGAGGACCAGAATCCTCTATTTCTAAAGCAATTAGTACTTCTTTAAGTAAAGAACGAATAAATTCCATTTTAAATAAATATGAAGATTTATCAACATCAATCTCTGAGACAGAATCCTCTGAACCAGAAGAGTCATCAGAATCAGAATGATGATGTACATTTAAAAATTCATCTGTAGGGAGAGAAGTTTTAAAAGATTTTTTATGTTTACTAGAAGGAGAAATAACAGACATAGCCTTCTTGATGGATTCAGAAACAAAATCTCTTATGTTATCAGGAACATTCTGCACCTTAGATGTTGAGGGAACTGCAACAGACAATGGTACTTTACTAAAGGAAATATTATCTGCATTAACAAGTTTGTCATGACAAATAGTACAAACAACAGCCGGAGAAATAGCTACCAAAAGTTTACAGCAGATACACTTAGCTTTGGTAGATCCAGCACTAGACAGCGATTTTCCTGTAGTATCTTCTGACTCAGATGCAACGTGAGACATCTTGCAATATGTAAGAGAAAAAACAACATATAAAGCAAAATTGATCAAATTCCTTAAATGACAGTTTCAGGAATGGGAAAAAATGCCAAAGAACAAGCTTCTAGCAACCAGAAGCAATGAAAAATGAGACTGAAATAATGTGGAGACAAAAGTGACGCCCATATTTTTTGGCGCCAAAAAAGACGCCCACATTTTTTGGCGCCTAAATGCTTTTGGCGCCAAAAATGACGCAACATCCGGAACGCCGACATCTTTGACGCAAAATAACGTCAAAAAATGACGCAACTTCCGGCGACACGTATGACGCCAGAAACGGAAAAGATTTGTTGTTTTTTTTTTTTTTTTTTTTGCGCCAAAAAAGTCTGCGTCAAGAATGACGCAATAAAATGAAGCATTTTCAGCCCCCGCGAGCCTAACAGCCCACAGGGAAAAAAAGTCAAATTTTTGAAGGTAAGAAAAAAATTATCAATTTGAAATGCATTAACCCAAATATGAAACTGACTGTCTGAAAAATAAGGAATGTTGAACATTCTGAGTCAAGGCAAATAAATGTTTAAATACATATATTTAGAACTTTATAAACAAAGTGCCCAACCATAGCTTAGAGTGTCACAAAAAATAAAATATACTTACCCCAGGACACTCATCTACATGTTTGTAGAAAGCCAAACCAGTACTGAAACGAGAATCAGTAGAGGTAATGGTATATATAAGAGTATATCGTCGATCTGAAAAGGGAGGTAAGAGATGAATCTCTACGACCGATAACAGAGAACCTATGAAATAGACCCCGTAGAAGGAGATCACTGCATTCAAATAGGCAATACTCTCCTCACATCCCTCTGACATTCACTGCACGCTGAGAGGAAAACCGGGCTCCAACTTGCTGCGGAGCGCATATCAACGTAGAATCTAGCACAAACTTACTTCACCACCTCCATAGGAGGCAAAGTTTGTAAAACTGATTTGTGGGTGTGGTGAGGGGTGTATTTATAGGCATTTTAAGGTTTGGGAAACTTTGCCCCTCCTGGTAGGAATGTATATCCCATACGTCACTAGCTCATGGACTCTTGCTAATTACATGAAAGAAATATAATGTAGGTGTCGGCGATGTTGGGGGCAGCAGATTATGGGTTCATAAATATAATGTAGGTGGCGACGGTGTCCGGAGCGGCAGATTAGTGGTTAAAATTTTTGGGAGGGCCTCCGTTTAGGGGTTAATAGGTAGTTTATGGGTGTTAGTGTACTTTTTAGCACTTTAGTTATGAGTTTTATGCTACGGCGTTGTAGTGTAAAAGTCATAACTACAGACTTTTAAATGCGTTAGGACTCTTGACAGGGTAGGGTGTACCGCTCACTTTTTGGCCTCCCAGGACAGACTCGTAATATCAGCGCTATGGAAGTCCCATAGAAAAAAGAATTTACGAAGTTTACGTAAGTCGTTTTGCGGTAAGGCCAAAGAAGTGTGCGGTGCCCCTAAACCTGCAAGACTCGTAATACCAGCGGGCGTAAAAAAGCAGCGTTAGGACCTCTTAATGCTGCTTTTTTACCCTAACGCACAACTCGTAATCTAGCCGAAAATTACTTTATAGAACTTAAATCTTTGCACTTCTAACTTTAATATTTATACAACTAATATACTTAATAAAATATGTATTGGCATCCTATACCCAGGCTAATTTATGCTTTGCACATATAATTATGTCTACCATTTATTTTATGTTTAATATCCCTTTAAATCAGACACCCTCCAACTTGACCCTCCAGAGTTTTTGGAACTACATTTCCCATGATGCTCAGCCAGCTGATATGCTGTAGAAATGTAGTTCCAAAACCTCTGGAGGGCCAAGTGTGAGGGTGTCTGATTTATATGCATATTCTGGACCTAATGAGGCTACTTCTTGGGTACTGATTAGCCATGGAACAAGCTATGACTGGGATCTTTTCATTGTAAAAGTGTAAGAAATTATATATTATAATAATTTGTCCTTTTGCATTTATATTATCACCTTATGTCACACAAGTTTAGGATACTAAAAGGGACATGATTTCACAAAGGGCAATGTACATTTATTAGCAAAATGTGTAGGTACCCAGACATCATACCAGGATAAAATAGATCTCACAGTGACAATAAGCAGTGACTGACACCATAAGGCAGGAGAGGCCCTGACCTGCAGAGCTTACACTCTATATATACATAACATAGCACAGTGACCCTCTCCTCACATACTCACACAGACATCATACAGGGATAATATAGATCTCACAGTGACAATAAGCAGTGACTGACACCATAAGGCAGGAGAGACCCTGACCTGCAGAGCTTACACTCTATACATAACATAGCACAGTGACCCTCTCCTCACATACTCACAGACTTATCATACAGGGATAATATAGATCTCACAGTGACAATAAGCAGTGACTGACACCATAAGGCAGGAGAGGCCCTGACCTGCTGAGCTTACACTCTATACATAACATAGCACAGTGACCCTCTCCTCACATACTCACACAGACTTATCATACAGGGATAATATAGATCTCACAGTGACAATAAGCAGTGACTGACACCATAAGGCAGGAGAGGCCCTGACCTGCAGAGCTTACACTCTATACATAACATAGCACAGTGACCCTCTCCTCACATACTCACACAGACTTATCATACAGGGATAATATAGATCTCCATAAATAAAAAGAGAGAAGCGCTCAACCTGGAAACGAACAATAGCATAATAGCTTGTTCTATGGCTAGTTACCACCCAAGAAGCAGCCTCTTTTTGCTCAACATGTGCCTTTCACAGAGAAAAACTTTCCTGAAGCATATCAGTCTGATCCTGACTTCACAGTGCAGTCCAGCCCCGAAATACCAGGCAATTCTTCTCTGAACGAGAGAAACAGCAAAACCCCAGACGTACGTTTCGGCCTATTGTGGGCCTCGTCAGTGAGGTGCAGCCATATCCCTCTAGGCACACTGAGCAACGGGTCCACGTCTGGATTCCCGCATCACACTTAGGGAGACTTCCCAAAATGTCATAATTTGCATAAATAAAAAGAGAGAAGCGCTCAACCTGGAAACGAACAATAGCATAATAGCTTGTTCTATGGCTAGTTACCACCCAAGAAGCAGCCTCTTTTTGCTCAACATGTGCCTTTCACAGAGAAAAACTTTCCTGAAGCATATCAGTCTGATCCTGACTTCACAGTGCAGTCCAGCCCCGAAATACCAGGCAATTCTTCTCTGAACGAGAGAAACAGCAAAACCCCAGACGTACGTCTGGGGTTTTGCTGTTTCTCTTGTTCAGAGAGGGATTGCCTGGTATTTCGGGGCTGGACTGTACTGTGAAGTCAGGATCAGACTGATATGCTACAGGAAAGTTCTTCTCTGTGAAAGGCACATATTGAGCAAAAAGAGGCTGCTTCTAGGGTGGTAACTAGCCATAGAACAAGCTATTATGCTATTGTTCGTTCCCAGGTTGAGCGCTTCTCTCTTTTTATTTATGCAAATTATGACATTTTGGGAAGTCTCCCTAAGTGTGATGCGGGAATCCAGATGTGGACCCGTTGCTCAGTGTGCCTAGAGGGATATGGCTGCACCTCACTGACGAGGCCCACAATAGGCCGAAACGTACGTCTGGGGTTTTGCTGTTTCTCTTGTTCAGAGAGGGATTGCCTGGTATTTCGGGGCTGGACTGTACTGTGAAGTCGGGATCAGACTGATATGCTACAGGAAAGTTCTTCTCTGTGAAAGGCACATATTGAGCAAAAAGAGGCTGCTTCTAGGGTGGTAACTAGCCATAGAACAAGCTATTATGCTATTGTTCGTTCCCAGGTTGAGCGCTTCTCTCTTTTTATTTATGCAAATTATGACACTTAGGGAAGTCTCCCTAAGTGTGATGCGGGAATCCAGACGTGGACCCGTTGCTCAGTGTGCCTAGAGGGATATGGCTGCACCTCACTGACGAGGCCCACAATAGGCCGAAACGTACGTCTGGGGTTTTGCTGTTTCTCTTGTTCAGAGAGGGATTGCCTGGTATTTCGGGGCTGGACTGTACTGTGAAGTCAGGATCAGACTGATATGCTACAGGAAAGTTCTTCTCTGCGAAAGGCACATATTGAGCAAAAAGAGGCTGCTTCTAGGGTGGTAACTAGCCATAGAACAAGCTATTATGCTATTGTTCGTTCCCAGGTTGAGCGCTTCTCTCTTTTTATTTATGCAAATTATGACACTTAGGGAAGTCTCCCTAAGTGTGATGCGGGAATCCAGACGTGGACCCGTTGCTCAGTGTGCCTAGAGGGATATGGCTGCACCTCACTGACGAGGCCCACAATAGGCCGAAACGTACGTCTGGGGTTTTGCTGTTTCTCTTGTTCAGAGAGGGATTGCCTGGTATTTCGGGGCTGGACTGTACTGTGAAGTCAGGATCAGACTGATATGCTACAGGAAAGTTCTTCTCTGTGAAAGGCACATATTGAGCAAAAAGAGGCTGCTTCTAGGGTGGTAACTAGCCATAGAACAAGCTATTATGCTATTGTTCGTTCCCAGGTTGAGCGCTTCTCTCTTTTTATTTATGCAAATTATGACACTTAGGGAAGTCTCCCTAAGTGTGATGCGGGAATCCAGACGTGGACCCGTTGCTCAGTGTGCCTAGAGGGATATGGCTGCACCTCACTGACGAGGCCCACAATAGGCCGAAACGTACGTCTGGGGTTTTGCTGTTTCTCTTGTTCAGAGAGGGATTGCCTGGTATTTCGGGGCTGGACTGTACTGTGAAGTCAGGATCAGACTGATATGCTACAGGAAAGTTCTTCTCTGTGAAAGGCACATATTGAGCAAAAAGAGGCTGCTTCTAGGGTGGTAACTAGCCATAGAACAAGCTATTATGCTATTGTTCGTTCCCAGGTTGAGCGCTTCTCTCTTTTTATTTATGCAAATTATGACACTTAGGGAAGTCTCCCTAAGTGTGATGCGGGAATCCAGACGTGGACCCGTTGCTCAGTGTGCCTAGAGGGATATGGCTGCACCTCACTGACGAGGCCCACAATAGGCCGAAACGTACGTCTGGGGTTTTGCTGTTTCTCTTGTTCAGAGAGGGATTGCCTGGTATTTCGGGGCTGGACTGTACTGTGAAGTCAGGATCAGACTGATATGCTACAGGAAAGTTCTTCTCTGTGAAAGGCACATATTGAGCAAAAAGAGGCTGCTTCTAGGGTGGTAACTAGCCATAGAACAAGCTATTATGCTATTGTTCGTTCCCAGGTTGAGCGCTTCTCTCTTTTTATTTATGCAAATTATGACACTTAGGGAAGTCTCCCTAAGTGTGATGCGGGAATCCAGACGTGGACCCGTTGCTCAGTGTGCCTAGAGGGATATGGCTGCACCTCACTGACGAGGCCCACAATAGGCCGAAACGTACGTCTGGGGTTTTGCTGTTTCTCTTGTTCAGAGAGGGATTGCCTGGTATTTCGGGGCTGGACTGTACTGTGAAGTCAGGATCAGACTGATATGCTACAGGAAAGTTCTTCTCTGTGAAAGGCACATATTGAGCAAAAAGAGGCTGCTTCTAGGGTGGTAACTAGCCATAGAACAAGCTATTATGCTATTGTTCGTTCCCAGGTTGAGCGCTTCTCTCTTTTTATTTATGCAAATTATGACACTTAGGGAAGTCTCCCTAAGTGTGATGTGGGAATCCAGACGTGGACCCGTTGCTCAGTGTGCCTAGAGGGATATGGCTGCACCTCACTGACGAGGCCCACAATAGGCCGAAACGTACGTCTGGGGTTTTGCTGTTTCTCTTGTTCAGAGAGGGATTGCCTGGTATTTCGGGGCTGGACTGTACTGTGAAGTCAGGATCAGACTGATATGCTACAGGAAAGTTCTTCTCTGTGAAAGGCACATATTGAGCAAAAAGAGGCTGCTTCTAGGGTGGTAACTAGCCATAGAACAAGCTATTATGCTATTGTTCGTTCCCAGGTTGAGCGCTTCTCTCTTTTTATTTATAATATAGATCTCACAGTGACAATAAGCAGTGACTGACACCATAAGGCAGGAGAGGCCCTGAACTGCAGAGCTTACACTCTATACATACATAACATAGCACAGTGACCCTCTCCTCACATACTCACACAGACTTATCATACAGGGATAATATAGATCTCACAGTGACAATAAGCAGCGACTGACACCATAAGGCAGGAGAGACCCTGACCTGCAGAGCTTACACTCTATACATACATAACATAGCACAGTGACCTTCTCCTCACATACTCACACAGACTTATTATACAGGGATAATATAGATCTCACAGTGACAATAAGCAGTGACTGACACCATAAGGCAGGAGAGACCCTGACCTGCAGAGCTTACACTCTATACATACATAACATAGCACAGTGACCCTCTCCTCACATACTCACACAGACTTATCATACAGGGATAATATAGATCTCACAGTGACAATAAGCAGCGACTGACACCATAAGGCAGGAGAGGCCCTGACCTGCAGAGCTTACACTCTATACATAACATAGCACAGTGACCCTCTCCTCACATACTCACACAGACTTATCATACAGGGATAATATAGATCTCACAGTGACAATAAGCAGCGACTGACACCATAAGGCAGGAAAGGCCCTGACCTGCAGAGCTTACACTCTATACATAACATAGCACAGTGACCCTCTCCTCACATACTCACACAGACTTATCATACAGGGATAATATAGATCTCACAGTGACAATAAGCAGTGACTGACACCATAAGGCAGGAGAGGCCCTGACCTGCAGAGCTTACACTCTATACATACATAACATAGCACAGGGACCCTGTCCTCACATACTCACACAGACTTATCATACAGGGATAATATAGATCTCACAGTGACAATAAGCAGCAAGTGACTGACACCATAAGGCAGGAGAGGCCCTGACCTGCAGAGCTTACACTCTATACATAACATAGCACAGTGACACTCTCCTCACATACTCACACAGACTTATCATACAGGGATAATATAGATCTCACAGTGACAATAAGCAGTGACTGACACCATAAGGCAGGAGAGGCCCTGACCTGCAGAGCTTACACTCTATACATAACATAGCACAGTGACACTCTCCTCACATACTCACACAGACTTATCATACAGGGATAATATAGATCTCACAGTGACAATAAGCAGTGACTGATACCATAAGGCAGGAGAGACCCTGACCTGCAGAGCTTACACTCTATACATACATAACATAGCACAGTGACCCTCTCCTCACATACTCACACAGACTTATCATACAGGGATAATATAGATCTCACAGTGACAATAAGCAGTGACTGACACCATAAGGCAGGAGAGGCCCTGACCTGCAGAGCTTACACTCTATACATAATATAGCACAGTGACCCTCTCCTCACATACTCACACAGACTTATCATACAGGGATAATATAGATCTCACAGTGACAATAAGCAGTGACTGACACCATAAGGCAGGAGAGGCCCTGACCTGCAGAGCTTACACTCTATACATAACATAGCACAGTGACCCTCTCCTCACATACTCACATAGACTTATCATACAGGGATAATATAGATCTCACAGTGACAATAAGCAGCAAGTGACTGACACCATAAGGCAGGAGAGGCCCTGACCTGCAGAGCTTACACTCTATACATAACATAGCACAGTGACCCTCTCCTCACATACTCACACAGACTTATCATACAGGGATAATATAGATCTCACAGTGACAATAAGCAGTGACTGACACCATAAGGCAGGAGAGGCCCTGACCTGCAGAGCTTACACTCTATACATAACATAGCACAGTGACCCTCTCCTCACATACTCACATAGACTTATCATACAGGGATAATATAGATCTCACAGTGACAATAAGCAGTGAGTGACTGACACCATAAGGCAGGAGAGGCCCTGACCTGCAGAGCTTACACTCTATACATACATAACATAGCACAGTGACCCTCTCCTCACATACTCACACAGACTTATCATACAGGGATAATATAGATCTCACAGTGACAATAAGCAGCAAGTGACTGATACCATAAGGCAGGAGAGGCCCTGACCTGCAGAGCTTACACTCTAAACATACATAACATAGCACAGTGACCCTCTCCTCACATACTCACACAGACTTATCATGCAGTGATAATATAGATCTCACAGTGACAATAAGCAGTCACTGACACCATAAGGCAGGAGAGGCCCTGACCTGCAGAGCTTACACTCTAAACATACATAACATAGCACAGTGACCCTCTCCTCACATACTCACACAGACTTATCATACAGGGATAATATAGATCTCACAGTGACAATAAGCAGTGACTGACACCATAAGGCAGGAGAGACCCTGACCTGCAGAGCTTACACTCTATACATAACATAGCACAGTGACCCTCTCCTCACATACTCACACAGACTTATCATACAGGGATAATATAGATCTCACAGTGACAATAAGTAGTCACTGACACCATAAGGCAGGAGAGGCCCTGACCTGCAGAGCTTACACTCTATACATACATAGCACAGTGACCCTCTCCTCACATACTCACACAGACTTATCATACAGGGATAATATAGATCTCACAGTGACAATAAGCAGTGACTGACACCATAAGGCAGGAGTGGCCCTGACCTGCAGAGCTTACACTCTATACATACATAGCACAGTGACCCTCTCCTCACATACTCATACAGACTTATCATACAGGGATAATATAGATCTCACAGTGACAATAAGCAGCAAGTGACTGACACCATAAGGCAGGAGAGGCCCTGACCTGCAGAGCTTACACTCTATACATAACATAGCACAGTGACCCTCTCCTCACATACTCACACAGACTTATCATACAGGGATAATATAGATCTCACAGTGACAATAAGCAGTGACTGACACCATAAGGCAGGAGATGCCCTGACCTGCAGAGCTTACACTCTATACATAACATAGCACAGTGACCCTCTCCTCACATACTCACACAGACTTATCATACAGGGATAATATAGATCTCACAGTGACAATAAGCAGTGACTGACACCATAAGGCAGGAGAGGCCCTGACCTGCAGAGCTTACACTCTATACATACATATCATAGCACAGTGACCCTCTCCTCATATACTCACACAGACTTATCATACAGTGATAATATAGATCTCACAGTGACAATAAGCAGTCACTGACACCATAAGGCAGGAGAGGCCCTGACCTGCAGAGCTTACACTCTATACATACATAACATAGCACAGTGACCCTCTCCTCACATACTCACACAGACTTATCATACAGGGATAATATACATCTCACAGTGACAATAAGTAGTCACTGACACCATAAGGCAGGAGAGGCCCTGACCTGCAGAGCTTACACTCTATACATAAATAGCACAGTGACCCTCTCCTCACATACTCACACAGACTTATCATACAGGGATAATATAGATCTCACAGTGACAATAAGCAGTGACTGACACCATAAGGCAGGAGTGGCCCTGACCTGCAGAGCTTACACTCTATACATAACATAGCACAGTGACCCTCTCCTCACATACTCACACAGACTTATCATACAGGGATACTATAGATCTCACAGTGACAATAAGCAGTGACTGACACCATAAGGCAGGAGAGGCCCTGACCTGCAGAGCTTACACTCTATACATAACATAGCACAGTGACCCTCTCCTCACATACTCACACAGACTTATCATACAATGATAATATAGATCTCACAGTGACAATAAGCAGTGACTGACACCATAAGGCAGGAGATGCCCTGACCTGCAGAGCTTACACTCTATACATAACATAGCATAGTGACCCTCTCCTCATATACTCACACAGACTTATCATACAGGGATAATATAGATCTCACAGTGACAATAAGCAGTGACTGACACCATAAGGCAGGAGAGGCCCTGACCTGCAGAGCTTACACTCTATACATAACATAGCACAGTGACCCTCTCCTCACATACTCACACAGACTTATCATACAGGGATAATATAGATCTCACAGTGACAATAAGCAGTGACTGACACCATAAGGCAGGAGAGACCCTGACCTGCAGAGCTTACACTCTATACATAACATAGCACAGTGACCCTCTCCTCACATACTCACACAGACTTATCATACAGGGATAATATAGATCTCACAGTGACAATAAGCAGTGACTGACACCATAAGGCAGGAGAGACCCTGACCTGCAGAGCTTACACTCTATACATACATAACATAGCACAGTGACCCTCTCCTCACATACTCACACAGCCTTATCATACAGGGATAATATAGATCTCACAGTGACAATAAGCAGTGACTGACACCATAAGGCAGGAGAGGCCCTGACCTGCTGAGCTTACACTCTATACATAACATAGCACAGTGACCCTCTCCTCACATACTCACACAGACTTATCATACAGGGATAATATAGATCTCACAGTGACAATAAGCAGTGAGTGACACCATAAGGCAGGAGAGGCCCTGACCTGCAGAGCTTACACTCTATACATAACATAGCACAGTGACCCTCTCCTCACATACTCACACAGACTTATCATACAGGGATAATATAGATCTCACAGTGACAATAAGCAAGTGACTGACACCATAAGGCAGGAGAGGCCCTGACCTGCAGAGCTTACACTCTATACAAACACTAACATAGCACAGTGATCTTCTTCCCACACACTCACCAGAATGAGCTCCAGACACCACCAGAATGAGCAGCAATAGGAGGAGATGACACATTTTTCCCAGCTAGGAGTGTGATATACTGAGGGTAAAAGGCTCAGACTGGCATACAGGATATGCTCAGAACTTAGAAGAGTAAAGATGCTCTGTGCTGATTGGCCAATGCCCAAGTCTCTAGCAAATAGGATAATTCATAAGACATGGGTCACTAGATACCAAGAAGATTGAAGCTGAGGAATTTAGGAGAAAGTGAAAGCAAAAGTGTGTGTGTATTTAACTGTACATGTAAGTACAGCCCTGTTAACTCACACAGTCTAATTGTGTGACACTTGGGGGTTGAGACTCCTCCATAAAGTGATGGCAGCAGGGCTATAATCTGAGCACATCTTTATTTCAATGGGCTGTGTGTGACTGAGGCATAGTAAGTTGCCAACATTTAAATACAAATAATTCAGGGACACTTTGTAGCAAAAGGTATGGTTTGCATAGCTCCACCCACTCCAATCCAAACAAGGACGTAAAACACCAGTAATATAATTTAGCTGATTACTTAAAGGGATAGGGAAGATAAAATTAAACTTACATGATTCAGATAGAGCATGTGCTTTTTAAATTCACTTTTATTAATCAAATTTACTTTTTTCTTTTGATTACCTTTGTTGAAAAGAATATGTATACAGTATATTCTCTGCAGCAATGCACTACTGGGAGCTAGCAGTTGATTGGCGGCTACACACGTTTGTCTCTTTTCATTGGCTCACTAGTAGTGATTTGCTGCTGTAAAATTGACCTTAATTATCTATATATTATGCTTTAGAAGCAGTAAAATATCTGTGTAAGTGTGCAGAGAAGGGGTTAAATGAGATAACGGACCAAAATGCTTATTTTATTACCCGGCACTACTTTACAGTACTATTTGCTAAAGTCCTCTCTGTGAGCCAAGTGGGTTAATAACTATTAATATTTTAGAAGCTTTTAAATTTTAATATGTAGCACTACAGGTATTAGCTAAGAAATGTAATTACACATATAGAGAATTAACCATAAAGTGTTTATTCATATCTCTCTCTGTCCTGTCCTCTCCTCTCTCTTTCTCTTCTCTCTCTCGTTTCTTTCTCTTTCTCTATCCTCTCTCTCTTCTTTCTCTCTCTTCTCTCTTTTCTTTCTTTCTCTCTCTCGGGTCTTTTTTTCTCTCCTCTATTTCTCTCTCTTTCTTCCTCTCTCTTCTCTCGCTCTTTCTCTTCTCTATATTTTTTTTTCTCTCTCTCTCTCTTCATCTCTTTCTCTCTTTCTTTCTTTCTTTCTCTCTCTCTTCTCTCTCTCTATAACTCTCTTTTCTCTCTTTCTTTTTCTCTCTCTTCTTCTGCTCTCCACAACCCCATCCTCTTGAACAGCATTGCCCTCTCTTGGTACAAGTAATCTCTCTCTCTCTCTCTCTCTCTCTAACTGGCCCTATAAAAAGAGTTTGACTTCTGGTTCCCAAACTGTCTTATTATTCTTCATCACCTTTTTTTAATAAACATCCGAATGGCTCTTGAAAAATGTTGTTCCTTAATATTCTTCCTGGTCTCTACATTTTATATAACATTTTCAACCCCTGCTTTACCGTTGCTTTCTCTGGTAGTGCTTAATCTATAATATTCATTTAATGACAAAATGTACATAAATGCCCCAAGGCAGAGCACTAAAGTCCTATATGAAGTGCAGAAAACTTTAGTAGGTAGCAGAAACAGAGTTCAGTGGTCACCGATACTTGAATTGCGCAATACAATAAATGGTGTAGAGGGTGAGACTGTCACGGGATACCAGGTAGGTACAACAGGCACAGCTGGTTTGAGGAAAGCTGTCATTGATATAGACACAGGATACTCAGCTGGCATATGATACCCAGTGGGATTTGTTGGTGAGACTGTCATGGAATACCAGGTAGATACAGCATCAGGAACAAGGTGAGCATACACAGGTATCAGGTAAGTATGCTTGGCTTTTAGGAACAAGGTGAGCATATGCAGGTTCAATGTAAGTATGCTTGGTCTCTGGAGCAAGGTGAGCATACACAGGTATCCGGATATTATGCTTGGTTTTCAGGAATCAGAAGAGCATATGCAGGTGAAAGGTAGGTATGCTTGGTCTCTGAAACAAGGTGAGCATGCACAGGTATCAGTTAAGTATGCTTGGCTTTTAGGAACAAGGTGAGCATACTCAGGTACAACTTAAGTATGCTTGGTCTCTGGAACATGGTGAGCATACACAGGTATTAGGTAATTATGCTTGGCTTTCAGGAACCAGGAGAGCATGTGCAGGAACAAGGTAAGTATGCTAAACTTCAAGAACAAGGTAGGTTAGGCAATAACTCAGCCCAGAGTGATGGGCTGAGTGAGCTTTTATTGGAACTCTCACACCTGTGGCCCCCAGGTAGGAGTTCTGGTAATTAGGACATGGCCACTTTAAATCTAGGCAGCGTGCTGCCGCGCACACCTAGTGAGATTCAGCAGGAGAAGACTCCTTTACGTGGGATACCGAAGTGGGCAAAGCAGATTCCGGCATCCCTCCGGAACTGGCTGTGACATTAACGCTGCAGGTTTGTACCTGACATACTCCTTATAGCCTTGAATATAATAGGATTTATGATATTATACAGGAATGCCTACCAATATTGACTACTGATCCCATACTTGAGAAACTTGTTACATCAGGGGCCCCATCCGATATGCAGCGTCGCCCGCAAAAGCCGGTGACCCCTGTTTTTTGCGCGGGTTTGGTATCCTATATACAGCGGCGCATATAAATGCAGCACGTATATTTCACCCGTCGGACGTAGGTTTTTCACCCATAGACTAACATATAAAACACGCGCAATTTGGTATCCAATATCCAGCGCAAGGCCTTACGTGGCGAAAATGGAGAAATCTTACTCCATTTTCACCTCGCCATAAAATGCACCCGTAGCAGGCCTTGCGCTGAGTATGGGAGCACCGTAACTCCCTAAAATGCCTGCAAAAAAAAACTAACACCTAACGCATGCACAATGTCTATCTACCTGTCAACCGCAATCCCCCACCACAATACCTAATAAAGTGTTTAACCCCTAAACCGTCACTCCCGGACCCCGCCTTCACCTACATTAAATTTATTAACCCCTAATCTGACCCCCCTACACCGCCGCCACCTACATTAAATTTATTAACCCCTAATCTGACCCCCCTACCCCGCCGCCACCTACATTAAATTTATTAACCCCTAATCTGACCCCCCTACACCGCCGCCACCTCCATTAAATGTATTACCCCCTAAACCTAAGTCTAACCCTAACACCCCCTAACTTAATTATTATTTAAATAAATCTAAATAATATTAATATTATTAACTACATTATTCCTATTTAAAACTAAAAACTAAATACTTACCTATAAAATAAACCCTAAGATAGCTACAATATAATTAATAATTACATTGTAGCTATTTTAGGGTTTATATTTATTTTACAGGCAACTTTGTATTTATTTTAACTAGGTACAATAGCTATTAAAGGAGGTAGTCCCTTTAGTTTGGCAAAGTAGGATTGGTTTAGCGCCTCACCCAACAATTTGTCTTTAAATTCTATTCCTTTTTCTTCCAAGGTGTGAGAGCAGCATAACCAGTGGAAATATGGATATTTTCTCATATAGAGATAAATTACTTTCTGAACTATCAAATAGAGAATTCCAAAAACCTGAAGAATGTATTAATCAAGCCGATATTTTGAAACTAGTGGGGGAACTAGAAAAAGTATTAAACAAAGAATTGAGACATAAAATTGAATTAATTTTTCTGGACCGCTATCTAGATCAGAATATCATCCCAAGAGGCCTGACATTGAAGAAAATCTGCACATTTGATTTAAGTGAACATTTACAGGCAGAATGGGAAGATATTCTAAAAGAAGCATCAAAGGGACTAATCTATAAATGAAAGTATTGAACAGATTAACATTGACATTTTGAATATTAAAGGGAAACTAGAGGTTATAAAAGAAAATTAGGCCCTAAGAGATAGACAACAGACAATTATTGAAAGATTAGAACATGCAAAAAAAGAAATTATAATTACTAAATGTAAAAAATTTGAAAAGGATATCACTGAATCATCCAATATTCAGGTAGATATAGAAGCAACTAACGCTGCGGAAGACCCTAATGCTCAAATAGAAGACAATAAAGCTTGGGAACAAGTTAATAGGAGGAAAAATAATCATCAAAATAGAGTATACAATCATAACGATGAGGAATATGTACTATAGAAATAGGAACCAAGGTTGGGGGAATCGTAACCATAATAGAGGGTACAATTATTATAATAACCAATATAATTGGCTCAATCGATTTGGAGGAAGGGAAAATTATTGGAGGGGAAACCAAAATAATGGGACATATAGAAATGAGGGATATTATGTGAGAGAAGAGGGGAGAGCCCCATACCAAGGAAGATTTAATCAACAGAGAGAGAGAGAAGACAGGAGGTTGGAAGTACCCACTTCTAATAGATTTACCCCCCTAAGTACCCAGGATAAATATAAACATATCACTAGTAGTGGGAGTCAAAACAACCTAACTAGAGAGGAAATGGCTTTTTTAGGCCAAAGTCCCCTAAGGGAGGGACATTTATTACCCTTAAAAAACGTGAAAGGACAAGAAAAGGAAGAAAAAACACTAAGGCCAAGAGAAAGAAAAAGACCAATAGAGGAGTCAGAGGAGGAAGGAGAAAAAATGGAAGCCAAAAGACAGAAGTAGAAAGAAAGAAAATAGGGATTTTTAATCTAAGTGAGAAAGTTCTAAGTAAGGAAGAAGAGAGAGTTTTAAATTTAGGATTATCATTTGCCCCTTCAAAGGCTATGAATAAGTTTGAAACTCACATTAATGTGAGGAAATATGTAAGAAACTTAACACTCAAACGCTTCTTTCTAAAAAAAACAATTGAAAGATATGCCAAGATGGATAGTGAGACTAAAGAGAAGGATAGATTCAAACACACTGCATTGAAAGTAAAGTCCAAATTCTACCCGAAAAATGATAAAGGAAGTAACCTGGAAACATTTGAAAAAATGGTTTTAGCTGATTTGAGGAAAAGTGAGGGAGTTAAAAAGAAAAATTTCAAGAGAAATTTGAATAAGAGAGATAGAGAAATATTAGAACAACTCCAAAATAACAATGACATCACTATCAAAATGGCAGATAAGGGAGGAGGTTTAGTGATCATGGACAGTAAGAATTACATAAAAGAAGCAGAAAGACTTTTGAATGACAAGAAGACTAATAGGAAATTAGATATGGATCCAACAAATAAATTTATAACCAAATTAGTGAGAATATTGGATAAAGGGAAAGAAAAAGGGATTATAACAGATAAGGAATATATGTATATCAAACCACAACATCCCAAAATCCCAATATTCTATTTATTCTTACCTAAAGTCCATAAGAGCCTAATCAATCCACCCGGGAGACCAATAGTCTCAGGGATAGATTCGATTACGGCGAATCTATCAGAGTATGTGGATAAATTCCTGCAGAAGTATGTGGTAAGTTTGGACTCTTACCTGAAAGACTCAGCTAGTGTTTTAAGATTATTGAAAGATATTAAATGGGAGGAAGGATTTGTAATGGCCACGTGTGACGTGTCATCACTTTATACCAATATCCAACACAATTTAGGAATAGAGGCAGTTGAAAATTATTTATCTAAGGATGAGGAAATAATGAAAGAACAGAAAAATTTCATAATAGAAATTATACGTTTCATCCTGGAACATAATTATTTTTCATTTAATGGTAGTTATTTCTTGCAGATAGAGGGTACAGCAATGGGCACGAGATTCGCACCGAGCTACGCAAATCTTTTTATGGGGGATTGGGAGCAGAGGTTCCTCCAATTTGCTGAGCTCGGTGCGAATCTCGTGCTTTTTAAGAGATATATAGATGATATTCTTATCATCTGGCGAGGAAGTGAGGATACCCTTAAAGAACTATTTAATACAACGAATAACAATGATAGAGGTCTCACTTTCACGTATGAAATCAGTGGGGAAAAAATAACGTTTCTCGATCTAGATATAATGGTGGACAAGGATGAATTAATCACAAGAACGCATTTTAAACCCACTGATTCCAATAATTATATTCATGCTACCAGTTGCCACTATTACAAGTGGAAAGAGAATATACCAGTTGGGCAATGCTTAAGAATCCGAAAAAATTGCTCAAAAATAACAGATTTTGAGCAGCAGGTAGCGGTGTTGGAAAATAGATTTAAAGAAAGAGGCTATAAAGAAGACAATATAAAAAGCGCTATAATGAGAGCTAGAAATACAGACAGAAACTCTCTTTTGGAATATAAGAGGAAAGATAATCAGGATAAAGATATGTTGGATGTGCCCTTTATTACTACATATAGTGATGACCATGGAGTCATAAAGAGGATTTTAAGGAAACATTGGCACTTGATAAAGAATGATCCAATTATTGGAGATAGGTTGCCCCCATATCCAAGAATGGTATATAAAAAACTAATAATTTAAAATCAATATTGGCCCCAGTGAATTCAAAAGAAATAAAGTAAAGAATGGAAATAGGGAAACATATTTATGGAGAAAGGAAGTCAAAGGTTTTTTTCCGTGCACAACTTGCAAATCTTGTAGATGTGGAATGAAAAAGAAAAATATTATAATTCCAGGCACAGATAAAGAGTACAATATCAAAGATACCATCAGATGTAGTAGCAAGGGGGTGGTATACATGCTACAATGTTCCTGTCATCTATTATATATAGGAGAAACAACCAGGATGCTCAGGGATAGAATAAGGGAACATCTCTGGAATATAGAAAAAGGAAAACTGGAGACCCACCTATACCAACATTTTAGAGAAGTGCATAAAAATAACATTAAAGACCTTAAATTCTGGGGCCTCTGCTTAGTACGGAATAATTGGAGGGGAGGAGACTATGAAAATAAACTTTTAAAAAGAGAAGCGGAGTTGATTTATAATTTTAATACCCTTTATCCTAGTTGGAGTTGGCCCCTTTTTTAACTTAACCTTTTTGACTTAACTTTTCTAACTTATTTTTTTCTAATTTCATAGTATTTTTAAGTTTCTAGTAACAAAATAGATTAGGAATCCCCTACACCCAATTAACAGCATTTTAATATAATGTCCTATATATGGTCCTAAGTTCATATGGACCCTAGTTATCCGTTAGTGTATATTTTTAGTCTCTATGTTAGGGCTCTAATTCTATTTTAAAAAAGGAGTTAATTGATTAATGAATTATAGACGTGAGATTTAATGTATGATATATATTTTATGGTTTTTAATTATAAAAAATGGTTTTAAATTTTTTTTTTTATAAATGAATTTTTATAAATGATTTTTATAAATTATCTTATCCAGGAATTTTGTATGTTTGCACATATAATGTATTTTTGTATTTTTGGTACCTTTCACAATCCCTTTCATGTTACTTTGATCCCAATCTGTATCCATAAAAGTACAATAAAGTATCCATGGTAATAGAAATACTTCGTTAATATGGAAAGCAAAAAGCATGTTCCTTTCCCTCCATCTCTGCAGGAGGAAGTAAGAGGTTAACAAATCATCTGGAGCATTAGGTTAACGAATCACCTGGAGCATTAGGATATTTAAAGGATGAGAATCGCAGGAAACAGTATCTTGACAAAGACGTTGTGAACGGGTTGAAACGCGTAGAAAGGACTTTCCTGCAAATTGGAGACACTGTTAACTTTGCCTCTAAAGTAAGAGCTGAGATAAGGAGGATCATTACACTCTGCTTACCTGGTGTACTGAAGTGCAGAGGAGTCTTGGAAGAAGCTTATCCAGACCGGCTTCAATAGAAGTATACTTGCGCAAGTATTGGTCACCACACGGGATCCGGAAACCGGGTGATGTCAGACGGAGCATTGGAGCCGCAAACAGAGGAGAGTTCGAGGTCGGAGCATCGGGTCAGGTAAACGCTGACAGCTCATACAAAGCCACTGGAGGTAAGGGAGCCTCTCTGATTCACTATAGTGAGCCATCGCTCTATATTGGGTAATATTGCTGATAGCCCATACAGAGACTATTTGGAGGAGATTTAAAACCCCCCGTAATCTACCAGAGTGATTCGTAACCTTAAGCCCTAAGTTAACGCTTATATCCCGCATATTAGAAGGAGTAAAAAGAAGCCCTTTAACTGACTGAGACATTTCAGTAATCCCGGCATACGGGTGATTGCATTGGGACATTGGTGAAAGATTTTAAGTAAACGGATATCCAAGATTAACTCACAACAATAGTAGAAAAAGGATACTTTTTTATTGGAGTTTTTTCTACATGCTTGAAATTTAACCACTAAGAAAAGGATACTACATATTGGGATATTATATAAGTTAATTTTTTTAGATTGTATAATTTTTTTTATGCGATAATCTTTACTACCATTTATTCTGAAAATAAACTTTAGAATTATTTCACTAATAGTTTTGGTTCTTAGTGTTTTTTTCCCAGATAGAGATATGCTTAAAGTTAATACATATTTCCATATCCCACAGCTTTGAGCGCCAACTATATATATATTTTTTGTTAATTCTGAACTAACTACCTAGGAAGGAGGTAGTCCCTTTAGTTTGGCAAAGTAGGATTGGTTTAGCGCCTCACCCAACAATTTGTCTTTAAATTATAAACTATTTAATATCTACCTAGTTAAAATAATTACAAAATTACCTGTAAAATAAATCCTAACCTAAGTTACAAATACACCTGACACTACACTATCAATAAATTAATTAAATAAATTAACTACAATTATCTAAAATAAAATAAAATTAAATAAACTAAACTATATTACAAAAAAAACAAACACTAAATTACAAAAATTAAAAAAATATTACAAGAAGTTTAATCTAATTACACCTAATCTAAGACCCCTAATAAAATAAAAAAGCCCCCCAAAATAATAAAATTCCCTATCCTAAACTAAATTACAAATAGCCCTTAAAAGGGCCTTTTGCAGGGCATTGCCCCAAAGTAATCAGCTCTATTACCAGCCCTTAAAAGGGCCTTTTGCGGGGCATTGCCCCAAAGTAATCAGCTCTTTTACCTGTAAAAAAAAAAGAACAATCCCCCCCACATTACAACCCACCACCCACACACCCCTACTCTAAAACCCACCCGATCCCGCCTTAAAAAAAGCTAAGTCTAACCCCCAAGTGGTCCTTACCTGTCCTGAAGATCGGCGGAGAAGGTCCTGTTCCAGGCGGTGAAGTCTTCTTCCAAGCGGCAACCTCTTCTTCTTCCAGGAACCAGCCGGCGCGGAGCGGAGGAGTTGAAGACCGATGACCGCGGAGCTGAAGACCGTCGACTCTGGAACTGAAGGCAGGCGACGCTGGAACTGAAGATCAGCGACTCTGGAAGTGAAGACCGGCGACCGCGGAGCCATGGAGTGTGGAGGATCCTCTTCATATGATCTCCGCCGTACACTGAATAGGAATTCAAGGTACGCGATTAAAAATGGCGTCCCTTGAATTCCTATTGGCTGATTTGAGCCTTCAAATTCAAAGCAGCCAATCGGATGAGAGCTACTGAAATTCTATTGGCTGATTTGAATAGCCAATAGAATAAGAGCTACTGACATTTTAAGGAGATTTTAAATTTTAGTTAGTTTTATTAGGCGCCGGCAGTTTCTAAAGTGCCGTAAGTCACTGGCGACTCCAGAAATTTGTACTTACGCTTATTTCTGGACATCGCTAGTTTTTCAGACTTACGGCACTTAGGAAATGCCGGGGCCTTATATGTAATACCCCAATGTGTGAGGTGAAACTAGGGGCGGCGTGGGTTCCCTCGCTTGCGCCGAAAAGTACGCCGTATATCGGATCGCGCCCCAGGTTGTCAGTTTGTAGCGAGAAAAGCCAAACTGGCAAGCTAGTAGCTTCTTATATACCTGAAACACCTAGTACCTAGCTGATTCTAAAATTTTAAATGCAGGACCACTAGATGCAAAACCTGTGCATTTGTGAAGGAAGGGGACACTTTTATCTCTAGTGTCAAAAATCAGGAATACCACATTAGATATAGACAACTATAATTCAACACATGTAGTTTATCTTCTCACCTGTAGGGGGTGCAATATAAATTACATTGGAAAAGAGATTTTTAAAGGTTAGAGCTTTAAAGCATATAAGGGATACTAAGAACCCTAATGTTTATATTTCAGTTGCCAAGCATTTGAAAAATGAACACTCAGGTGACACTTCCTTATTTCAAATTTAGGCTCATGATTATGTTCCCTTAAAGGGACATGAAACCTATTTTGTTTTCTTTCATGATTCAGAAAGAGAATGCAGTTTTACTTATCTTTACAATTTACTTCTATTATTTAATTAGCTTCCTTCTCTTGTTATCCTTTGCTAAAGGTTTATCTAGGAAAGCTCAGGAGCAACAAAGACCCTAGGTTCTAGCTGCTGATTGGTGGCTGCATATATATACCGATTGTCATTGGCTCACCCATGTGTTCAGTTAGATATCAGTAGTGCATTGCTGCTCCTTCAACAAATGATACCAAGAGAATGAAGCAAATTTGAGTAAATTGGATTTTTTTTAAATTGTATGTTCTATCTAAATCATAAAAGAAAATGGAGGAGATAGGGAATATACTATAACTAAAAAAGAAGTAGAGTGGAATACTAGGACCCCACTTTCAGTGGAATACTAGGACCCCACTTTTAGTTGAATACTAGGACCCCACTTTCAGTTGAATACTAGGACCCCACTTTCAGTTGAATACTAGGACCCCACTTTCAGTTGAATACTAGGACCCCACTTTCAGTTGAATACTAGGACCCACCCCACTAGGAATAAATATAAAAGCCGATGTGAATTTATTTGTTTGATAACGTTGTATGAGATAAGTTATTGATTTTACTTACTGGCTGAATTTTGTAACATTATGGTTCTGATACAACCCAATAGAATCTGTGCAGTAAAGCGTTAGCATTCACGTGTTTAATGAATTGTGTGTCTTTAAATTAAGGTTCAGGAATCTGTTTGTTTCGCAGTGAACAAGTGTGCAGGTCCTGCATGAAACTCGTCTGCGTATTGTAGTTCTCCTGCCCTGTTCTGTGACTCATGGAAAAAAATATTTTAATGCTGCAAACTAATAAAGGTTTTGTTTTGTATGAAGCTTTAGGGATTTATTTACATGGAGTGTCCAGGTTATGCCGTGAATATTGCGACTGCTGCTTGAATTTTTCTGGCATCTTGGGCGGGGACGCTGCTCCCTTAGCACCCTGGAGTTCCAGTTCGACCGGACAGTGATCGGTGCACAAGCTGAAGGGAAGGTGGTCTTGTTGGACTTTTGTCGGCAAGTGCCACTGTTTTCTTTTGGTTTGAATCAAATCTTCCCTGTTTATTAGAATTTTTTTTAAATATCCTTAAAAATGAATAGGATTTGAGAATAATTAGTGGGTTCAACAAAATATATAGGGCTAGATTACAAGGGGTGCGCAAATGATTGCGCTAGAGTGTTCGTGATAGTTTGCGTGCCGTTTAAATTGGGCTGATATTACAAGTGGAGTGAAAGCACAATCTTGATTTCAGATAGAATCCTTACCGATTAAGCTGTGGTTAAATGTTTTGCAAAATTAAAAAGTTGCACAAAACACTTCAACAATACATTACAAATTACATTTACACTCATATTAACACTGTCTAATAAAATAATATTTAAAAAAAATATTGCACACAAAAGTTATAAGGGCTCAAAGATATGAGATCTCGGGTGTTAGGAAAAAAAGCCAGCAAGGGGCTTTAACATAGAGATACATACAGATACATGTCTAAACATGTATATGTATGTAGTTATATATGTCTATATATATTAATGTATTTATGTGTATATATATGTATTTACAGACATAGCTACACATATAAACAAGTAAATATATAAGTACACATTTATATATAAGTATATTAGCGCTAAATATGTATATGTATGTAGTTATATATGTCTATATATATATTAATGTATTTATGTGTATATATATGTATTTACAGACATATCTACACATATAAACACATAAATATATAAGTACACATATATATATAAGTACATTACAGCTAAATATGTATATGTATGTAGTTATATATGTCTATATATATTAATGTATTTATGTGTATATATATGTATTTACAGACATAGCTACACATATAAACACGTAAATATATAAGTACACATTTATATATAAGTACATTAGAGCTAAATATGTATATGTATGTAGTTATATATGTCTATATATATTAATGTATTTATGTGTATATATATGTATTTACAGACATAGCTACACATATAAACACGTAAATATATAAGTAAACATTTATATATAAGGCAATAGAGCTTTTTGCAGTTAAGTAGATGAAAACGTGTAAAAATATATTTATGCATTATTCATATTTAATAAAGGTTTTAACTATGAATTTACTATAAATATTCCACTTTCCAGTGTTCTGCACATAGCAGAATATGTTCTATGTATTTATAAATATATATTCCTATATATATCTGTATATATCTATACCTATTTATATTTATTTATTTATTTTTCTCCATTGACTTCTATAAGGGAATGCGAATATGCGATCGTGTTTGCGCGTTAGTGGGGTGTTACTAATTGGGGATTACGTGAACGCGCACGCGATATTATAACTTCAGATTTTTGTGCTAGTCGGGATACAGCTAGAGCAAAAACAGTTTACTTTCAACTTGTAATACCAGTGCAACACGACTAGCGAAATAATGAAAATCCTAGTGGAGTTTTTACTACTTGTAATCTAGCCCATAATGTTTGTAATAAACTACTAGAAAAGACGTGGGAAAAACACTCAGATGAAAACATAAATGCTCTGTTAAAGCTAGAAAACTTTCATTACTTCATGATAAACTTGCTCCTGTTTTCTGTTTTTCATTCCATTCCATAATATTATAGGTTTTTACACAAGCATTGCCCATATTTAGCACTGTTTATTTACCAGCATTTTGTTATTTCCTTCATACTAATTTTATTTCTATATTAGACATTTAATTTAATTAAAAACTGAAACTTAATATATTTATTGAATTGTAAATGTTTTGATAGTTATTTCCATAATATCATATCAGTTGAAATGACAGCTCATATGTTTTGTCTGCTACTGACGATAACAGGATTAATTAATGTGTCACAAGCAACAAACATAGGATATTCTTAATCTTCTGAAAAAAAATATTTTATAAACAAGTAGATTTTATGTTAAAGAAGGTAAAGAGGAAGAAACTGTGTTTAAAAATATTTTATTTATAATTTAGTTGAAAAAGAATCAGGTAAAAAGTATTTACAGAAGTGATGCACAATTCCTGGCTAAGAACCCTCTTGGGGGTCAACAATATTGATTTGGCAATGGTTGTGCCAATTTTTAGACTTCAGGGGTGAGATCACATATGCGGCGTCGCCCGCAATAGCCGGCGCCGCTGGTTTTTATGCGAATTTGGTATTACATATACGGCGTAACATAAAAGTTACACGCATATATTTCACCCGTCGCCCGCATTTTTTACTCCCATAGACTGACATAGAACTGGTGCGCAATTCTGTATCCATTATACAGCGTAAGGACTTACGTGCGCAGAATTAAGAAAATCTACTCCATTCTCATCTCGCCACACATGGCAGGTGCAGCAACCCTTGCACTGACTAAAAAAAGCAACGTAACTCCCTGGAAGTCTTAACAAACACATCTTAAATAGTTAAATGGACAGTATAGTATAAAATTTATGAGATTTGCTTTTTAAGGTTTATTTCTGTATTTGAAATGGCTGATTTAGTGTTTTGAAGCCACAACCTAATCAAATGGATTGAGTTTGTAGGTATAATCAGATCTCATTACTTTATCACATTGTGTACATAGACTTGCTTCTTTACTTTATATTTGTTCTTAAACCAATCACCAATACTTAGAACAATGGGAAATCATAATTGTATTACCTTATCTCTTCTGGAACCCATTGGGAGTGTAATTTATTGTACTGGCTGTGATAACACAGCTTGGCCTTGAGGCCAAAATATATAAAGGGACAGTCAAGTCCAAAGAAAACCTTCATGTTTCAAATAGGGCATGTCATTTCAAACAACTTTCCAATTTAATTTTAACACCAATTTTGCTTTGTTCTCTTGGTATTCTTAGTTGAAAACTAAACCTAAGAAGGCGCATATGATAATTTCTAAGACCTTGAAGGCCGCTTATTATCACATGCTTTTTCGTTTGCTTTTCACAACAGGGGAGAGCTAGTTCATGTAAACCATATAGATAACATTGTGATCACGCAAGTGAGTTGTGGCAGACACTGCACTAATTGGCTAAAATGAAAGTTAATAGATAATAAATAAAATGTCATGTGATCAGGGGTCTGTCAGAAGATGCTTAGATACAAGTTAATCACAGAGGTAAAATGTATATTAATATAACGGTGTTGGTTATGCAAAACTTGGGAATGGGTAATAAAGGAATTATCTATCTTTTAAAACAACACAACCTCTCACCTGCAGCCTTAAAACACCTGATAATGCGCACCCTATCAGTAACATCAGTATTATATATACCCATGTGTCAATTTATATGGAATGTGAGATACATTTATTTACATCTTATAAGTGAATATTACTCTATTTACCCTTTATTCACAACTATGTGGGTGTGAGTTATAGTACAAGAATATGTCATAATCATAAACATGATATTACCTGTTTTTATTGCCATTTCCACACAGGTCATATTATATGTTTTAACAATATTAGTGTCATAAAACACACCTCACATGGATGTGTGTGACAATTACATGTTAAATAACAGAGGACCCGGTTTATGGTGAACTATAATAATATATATATATATATTTTTTTTGGCTTCTTGGATGAGGGAGCTGAGGTGCCTGTAGTGGATTGCCTTGTTCTCCTGGCTTTAGCAGATTCTGGTGTTTCTGCTGGTGTGCTGGCCACAGATGATAGGCTGGAGGCAGTGTCCTGCTGGTGTGTAAACTGCTCAACCAACACACCCAAGAGTTGATTTTGTTCTCTCCATCTATTGTCCATCTGCATCTCAGACAGAATTCGCATCATCTGTGACTGGTTTTGAACACTTGCACTTAACGATGCTGCCATGTTCTTCTGCAGCTCTATGCTGCATTTGTGTAACCTCTCTTGGCCACTGAAGAACCTCTCTTGGCTTCTGATGAACCTCTCTTGGCCTCTTTGCATGCTCTCAGTGCTTGTCACGAGCCTTCTCTGGAGTGCAATGTATTCCTCACCCAGGGGAGAATACAATGCATCCACAGGCTGTTGAGCAACAGGGCTGCCCAGACCCAATAGGATTTTAGCAGCGCTAATCCTATTGGCTGATTGGAACAGACAATAGGATTTTAGCAGCTCTAATCCTATTGGTTGATTGAAATCTTTCAGCCAATAGGAATGCAAGGGACGCCATCTTGGATGGCGTCACTTGCATTGAAGTTCCAGTTTACGGCGGCGACCTTATGAAGAGGATGCTCTGCACCGGATGTCTTCAGGATGGACCTGCTCCACGCCGGATGGATGAAGATAGAGGATGCCGTCTGGATGAAGACTTCTTGCCGCCTGGATAAGGACTTCTCTGGCTGTATGAAGATGGAAGAGGCCGCCCAGATGAAGAATTCTTGCCGCCTGGATGATGACTTCTCCGGCTCCGGTTGGATCCTTCAAGCGGGACTTCAAGAACTGTAAGTGGATCGTCGGGATAGTGTAAGGTTTTTTGAGGTGGGTTTTATTTTTAGATTAGGCAATGCCCATACAAATACCCTTTTCAGGGCAATGGGGAGCTTAGGTTTTTCTAGTTTTTTTATTTGGGGGTTGGTTGGGTGGTGGGTTTAACTGTTGGGGGGGTGTTTGTATTTTTGTGCCATGTAAAAGAGCTGTTATCTTTGGGGCAATGCCCCACAAAAGGCCCTTTCAAGGGCCATTGGTAGTTTATTGAAGGCTAGGTTTTTTTTATTTTGGGGGGCTTTTTATTTTGATAGGGCTATTAGATTAGGTGTATTTCATTTTTATTTTTGATAATGTGGTTTGTTTTTTTTGTAACTTAGTTTTTTTTTGTTGGTAATTTAGTACTTTTAATAATGTTTAATAGTATATGTAAATAATTTGAGTAGGGTTAGGTTTCTTTAATATGTAATTTAGTTAATTTAATTGGATATATGTTGCAAGTAGAGGCGCTGGTTCTTAGGGGTCTTCAGAGGATTCCTCTATGTATTTCAAAATTCTCCCAAAAGAGCGGTGTCTGTATCTGTTTAGAGAATATCACATGGGCGTAGTGTTTCCAAACACCTTTGCAAATAAGTGCAGAATGCTCACAGAATAATATCAGACTAACGGCTCTACAAGTGGCTCCACAAAACGGTAAGGAAAGAGAAACTAGTTTCTTTGGATAAAAATATTGTTTGTTTATTTGGCTCAACGCGTTTCAACTGATTTACCGTCTTTTTCAAGAGCTGTTAAAAAGTAATCCATTATTACTCCTATCCTGCGAGAGACAGGGAGTTTGTAGCATTGAGATGAATACAACTTAATATGTATCATGTAATCTTTTAGATCCTCGGGCTCTGTAGTATAGTATTTTATTATCCAGATATGGAGTTTAATATACCATATACTGGTTCCCAGTTTTTTCTGGGGACTATTCCACTCTTTGGCATAATTTCAGTTTTTGTATTTTTTACAATTTTTGTATTTTTTGTAACAACCCATTTGGTCATGATTGAGACCAATTTTTAGTGGAATGTGAGATCATTAATTAGGATGAACTGAGTCCTAATACCAATCTAACATTGTATTTTAACATATCTATATATCCCATGTTACCCCTTGCCACCTCCTGTGAATTTAATACATCTTTGTTATAGCCCAAGTTACGATAAATCTATCCTGTCAGCCTATAGGAACTCATTCTTTGTGGCAGACTTGGTCAACATTTTTAATATGAGCGCCTGCATAGAATCTAAATACCCACTCTAGGCATCCCTTATGCAATTTTGTAATATTATTATTAAACATCCCCTATGTATATCTATATTATTTAATAGTTTAACCCCTAAGCCCTTTTTAGACTGTGTTATGCATTACTATATTTATTTCTGTACTATGACATATTTTATAAACCGTTACAGTTTGTGTCTTATGATAATGAGTCCATTTAAATATATTGGGATTTTTATTCATTAAATGATTTATACATCCAATCCTTATACAATTTCTGTACTATGACAAATTTTACAAACTGTTAGTTTGTATTTTATTGTAATCAGTCCATTTGAATATAGCGTGATTTTTATTCACTAGATATTTTACTCATCCAATCCCTATATAATTTTAGACTATTTTAGATGTATGTATTTTCTGATGCAGATACAGGTGTTATGTAGGTACACCCTGTAAGTTCGGTATATACAGTTAGAAGTAAGTTAGAAGTAAGTTTTGTGTATTAACTAATATTGAGTAATAAATGATGTTGTAAATATTTCATATGGGTTCCAATCATGCTTATTAATGTATAGGTTCTATCTTCACTAAATATAGGTTTACCTTATACAAAACATAAGTTCACATATGACTGTCAGGGACATTCAGATAATCTCATTTGTTTTCCAACAACCCACTGACATTTTATTACTCCGACACTGACACACCGCAATGTAAACAGGAAGTGATGTACAGCTGACTGACAAATCAGAGCATAAATATGACAATCACTGATACTAACCTAATTTGTATAAAAAAACCTATATACACAATACACAGCAGAGTACATAAATCCGCTTGTAAATCTTAGTAAGCAGAGTATAAAAATACATTTGCAACATTAAGGGAGTTCTGGTTGTGGACACGGCGATACCAGAAGTGACGTCACTTCCGGTTTGCCGGTTTAATCCCGTAATACAACAACATTGATATGTGGTTTAAACCCAGGACTTTGCATAAATAAAATGTTATGTTATATTAAGGACACAGTGCACTAGTTACTAAGAATTAGAAAGTAAGGTAATGAGAATAATAAGGCAGAGATAGTGTATTTAATAAGCAATGGTTATACAATAATTAAAATGAGTAGTTAAAATGAATCTTATGATATGATATCGCTAAAAAGTACAATCACTAAAATTCATGGATCCATGATGATAAGAAATATAAACATAACAATAATAAACAGATGAATAACCATAAACCATGGGTAATGTGGTTCAAAAACTTATAGCAATATTAGAGTTGATGTACATAAATATAAATCAAAAAATGGAGAATCAATATGAAAAATGTAAATGGGTGGTTAGTCCATGGATGTATCAAATGTGAAAAAAAAATGATGAGAATAATAAGGCTGGAATTACGATACGGAAGTATAACACATGAAGGAACTACCACTTCCGGTTACTTATACATTCGGATCAGAGCACAATACTAGCAATTTACACATACGAGGGTTAATTTTTGGTCCCAAAATAATGGAAATTTGATTGGCTACCCAGTAATTTAAATGAAGCTTACATAACATACCATATCATAGTCTTGATAAAGGCCTAATAGAGGGCTGAAACGCGTTGACATTTATGGTAAGCTTCATTCTGATCATTATTACTTGTCTTTAGCAATATTGCACCATGTTGTATTCTCTTTATTCACAGATATAACGTTTAAGTACACTAAGGGAAAGTTTTGGATAACTCTGGATTTCCCCCGTTTCCTTACACTTCAATCTCCTCTTCAGAGGATTCACAATAGGAGTGAACACTTCATTTCAGTGCACCACCTAACTTAAGGACACAATTGGAGATTAAGAACACTATTTTAATAATTTTATATCAACTATCACTTTTTTCTTTCAAAATTGTTTTATTTTTATTTTGATATATTTTTTGTCAATTTGTTTTTCATTTTTAGTTTTTCAAATTTTAGTTTTCCACCATTTTTCTATTTTCCAATTTTTTTCACTTTACATATTTTTTTGTTTCTATAAGGAACCATCCCTCATGGATACAAACATTGCTTCTTCAGTCCCTCTATTGGATAAAAGAGACACTTCAGTTTATACCCACCAATAGGTGCAGCCATAGGACATTATTTTAATATCTGGACTTGACATTTTAATTTGCTATTCTGAGATATAACACTAATATTGTTATCCTCCATATAGGTTAACTTATCAGGTTTACTAACCATTTTCCTGAAAGGCTACAAACCTAACTCTATATTTTAACTATTTATTTCTATTTACCCATTTTATTTCCTCATTTTTTATGGTTGTTACATGGATCCATATTATATTTGTATTTAATAAATGTACATGCTTTTAATGTAATCATTATTTCCTTTGCCTTGTGATATTTAGGCGCTCTTTGTGTTTTAGTTTTTTAGAAGTTCACCCTTAGGGCCAAAAGGAACACACGCTAAGCGCTGTGAGATAAATTTCAAAATATATGAACTCATTGCACATGTGCAAGAGGCCCAACCTCGCAAAAACAGAATTTATGTTTACCTGATAAATTACTTTCTCCAACGGTGTGTCCGGTCCACGGCGTCATCCTTACTTGTGGGATATTCTCTTCCCCAACAGGAAATGGCAAAGAGCCCAGCAGAGCTGGTCACATGATCCCTCCTAGGCTCCGCCTTCCCCAGTCATTCGACCGACGTAAAGGAGGAATATTTGCATAGGAGAAACCATATGATACCGTGGTGACTGTAGTTAAAGAAAATAAAGTATCAGACCTGATTAAAAAACCAGGGCGGGCCGTGGACCGGACACACCGTTGGAGAAAGTAATTTATCAGGTAAACATAAATTCTGTTTTCTCCAACATAGGTGTGTCCGGTCCACGGCGTCATCCTTACTTGTGGGAACCAATACCAAAGCTTTAGGACACGGATGAAGGGAGGGAGCAAATCAGGTCACCTAGATGGAAGGCACCACGGCTTGCAAAACCTTTCTCCCAAAAATAGCCTCAGAAGAAGCAAAAGTATCAAACTTGTAAAATTTAGTAAAAGTGTGCAGTGAAGACCAAGTCGCTGCCTTACATATCTGATCAACAGAAGCCTCGTTCTTGAAGGCCCATGTGGAAGCCACAGCCCTCGTGGAATGAGCTGTGATTCTTTCAGGAGGCTGCCGTCCGGCAGTCTCATAAGCCAATCTGATGATGCTTTTAATCCAAAAAGAGAGAGAGGTAGAAGTTGCTTTTTGACCTCTCCTTTTACCAGAATAAACAACAAACAAGGAAGATGTTTGTCTAAAATCCTTTGTAGCATCTAAATAGAATTTTAGAGCACGAACAACATCCAAATTGTGCAACAAACGTTCCTTCTTTGAAACTGGATTCGGACACAAAGAAGGCACGACTATCTCCTGGTTAATGTTTTTGTTAGAAACAACTTTCGGAAGAAAACCAGGTTTAGTACGTAAAACCACCTTATCTGCATGGAACACCAGATAAGGAGGAGAACACTGCAGAGCAGATAATTCTGAAACTCTTCTAGCAGAAGAAATTGCAACCAAAAACAAAACTTTCCAAGATAATAACTTAATATCAACGGAATGTAAGGGTTCAAACGGAACCCCCTGAAGAACTGAAAGAACTAAATTGAGACTCCAAGGAGGAGTCAAAGGTTTGTAAACAGGCTTGATTCTAACCAGAGCCTGAACAAAGGCTTGAACATCTGGCACAGCCGCCAGCTTTTTGTGAAGTAACACAGACAAGGCAGAAATCTGTCCCTTCAAGGAACTTGCAGATAGTCCTTTCTCCAAACCTTCTTGAAGAAAGGATAGAATCTTAGGAATTTTTACCTTGTCCCAAGGGAATCCTTTAGATTCACACCAACAGATATATTTTTTCCATATTTTGTGGTAAATTTTTCTAGTTACAGGCTTTCTGGCCTGAACAAGGGTATCAATGACAGAATCTGAGAACCCTCGCTTTGATAAGATCAAGCGTTCAATCTCCAAGCAGTCAGTTGGAGTGAGACCAGATTCGGATGTTCGAACGGACCTTGAACAAGAAGGTCTCGTCTCAAAGGTAGCTTCCATGGTGGAGCCGATGACATATTCACCAGGTCTGCATACCAAGTCCTGCGTGGCCACGCAGGAGCTATCAAGATCACCGATGCCCTCTCCTGATTGATCCTGGCTACCAGCCTGGGGATGAGAGGAAACGGCGGGAATACATAAGCTAGTTTGAAGGTCCAAGGTGCTACTAGTGCATCTACTAGAGTCGCCTTGGGATCCCTGGATCTGGACCCGTAGCAAGGAACCTTGAAGTTCTGACGAGACGCCATCAGATCCATGTCTGGAATGCCCCACAATTGAGTAATTTGGGCAAAGATTTCCGGATGGAGTTCCCACTCCCCCGGATGAAATGTCTGACGACTCAGAAAATCCGCTTCCCAATTTTCCACTCCTGGGATGTGGATTGCAGACAAGTGGCAGGAGTGAGTCTCCGCCCATTGAATGATTTTGGTCACTTCTTCCATCGCCAGGGAACTCCTTGTTCCCCCCTGATGGTTGATGTACGCAACAGTCGTCATGTTGTCTGATCGAAACCGTATGAACTTGGCCTTTGCTAGCTGAGGCCAAGCCTTGAGAGCATTGAATATCGCTCTCAGTTCCAGAATATTTATCGGGAGAAGAGATTCTTCCCGAGACCAAAGACCCTGAGCTTTCAGGGGTCCCCAGACCGCGCCCCAGCCCACCAGACTGGCGTCGGTCGTGACAATGACCCACTCTGGTCTGCGGAAGCTCATCCCCTGTGACAGGTTGTCCAGGGACAGCCACCAACGGAGTGAATCTCTGGTCCTCTGATCTACTTGTATCGTCGGAGACAAGTCTGTATAGTCCCCATTCCACTGACTGAGCATGCACAGTTGTAATGGTCTTAGATGAATTCGCGCAAAAGGAACTATGTCCATTGCCGCTACCATCAAACCTATTACTTCCATGCACTGCGCTATGGAAGGAAGAGGAACAGAATGAAGTATTTGACAGGAGTTTAGAAGTTTTGATTTTCTGGCCTCTGTCAGAAAAATCCTCATTTCTAAGGAGTCTATTATTGTTCCCAAGAAGGGAACCCTTGTTGACGGAGATAGAGAACTTTTTTCTACGTTCACTTTCCACCCATGAGATCTGAGAAAGGCCAGGACAATGTCCGTGTGAGCCTTTGCTAGAGGAAGGGACGACGCATGAATCAGAATGTCGTCCAAGTAAGGTACTACTGCAATGCCCCTTGGTCTGAGCACCGCTAGAAGGGACCCTAGTACCTTTGTGAAAATCCTTGGAGCAGTGGCTAATCCGAACGGAAGTGCCACAAACTGGTAATGCTTGTCCAGGAATGCGAACCTTAGGAACCGATGATGTTCCTTGTGGATAGGAATATGTAGATACGCATCCTTTAAATCCACCGTGGTCATGAATTGACCTTCCTGGATGGAAGGAAGAATTGTTCGAATGGTTTCCATTTTGAACGATGGAACCTTGAGAAACTTGTTTAGGATCTTGAGATCTAAGATTGGTCTGAATGTTCCCTCTTTTTTGGGAACTACGAACAGATTGGAGTAGAACCCCATCCCTTGTTCTCCTAAAGGAACAGGATGAATCACTCCCATTTTTAACAGGTCTTCTACACAATGTAAGAATGCCTGTCTTTTTATGTGGTCTGAAGACAATTGAGACCTGTGGAACCTCCCCCTTGGGGGAAGCCCCTTGAATTCCAGAAGATAACCTTGGGAGACTATTTCTAGTGCCCAAGGATCCAGAACATCTCTTGCCCAAGCCTGAGCGAAGAGAGAGAGTCTGCCCCCCACCAGATCCGGTCCCGGATCGGGGGCCAACATCTCATGCTGTCTTGGTAGCAGTGGCAGGTTTCTTGGCCTGCTTTCCTTTGTTCCAGCCTTGCATTGGTCTCCAGGCTGGCTTGGCTTGAGAAGTATTACCCTCTTGCTTAGAGGACGTAGCACTTGGGGCTGGTCCGTTTCTGCGAAAGGGACGAAAATTAGGTTTATTTTTGGCCTTGAAAGACCTATCCTGAGGAAGGGCGTGGCCCTTGCCCCCAGTGATATCAGAGATAATCTCTTTCAAGTCAGGGCCAAACAGCGTTTTCCCCTTGAAAGGAATGTTAAGCAATTTGTTCTTGGAAGACGCATCCGCTGACCAAGATTTTAACCAAAGCGCTCTGCGCGCCACAATAGCAAAACCAGAATTTTTCGCCACTAACCTAGCCAATTGCAAAGTGGCGTCTAGGGTGAAAGAATTAGCCAATTTGAGAGCATGAATTCTGTCCATAATCTCCTCATAAGAAGAAGAATTATTATTGAGCGCCTTTTCTAGCTCATCGAACCAGAAACACGCTGCTGTAGTGACAGGAACAATGCATGAAATTGGTTGTAGAAGGTAACCTTGCTGAACAAACATCTTTTTAAGCAAACCTTCTAATTTTTTATCCATAGGATCTTTGAAAGCACAACTATCTTCTATGGGTATAGTGGTGCGTTTGTTTAGAGTAGAAACCGCCCCCTCGACCTTGGGGACTGTCTGCCATAAGTCCTTTCTGGGGTCGACCATAGGAAACAATTTTTTAAATATGGGGGGAGGGACGAAAGGTATACCGGGCCTTTCCCATTCTTTATTTACAATGTCCGCCACCCGCTTGGGTATAGGAAAAGCTTCGGGGGGCCCCGGGACCTCTAGGAACTTGTCCATTTTACATAGTTTATCTGGAATGACCAAATTCTCACAATCATCCAGAGTGGATAACACCTCCTTAAGCAGAGCGCGGAGATGTTCCAATTTAAATTTAAATGTAATCACATCAGGTTCAGCTTGTTGAGAAATTTTCCCTGAATCTGAAATTTCTCCCTCAGACAAAACCTCCCTGGCCCCCTCAGACTGGGGTAGGGGCCCTTCAGAACCAATATCATCAGCGTCCTCATGCTCTTCAGTATTTTCTAAAACAGAGCAGTCGCGCTTTCGCTGATAAGTGGGCATTTTGGCTAAAATGTTTTTGATAGAATTATCCATTACAGCCGTTAATTGTTGCATAGTAAGGAGTATTGGCGCGCTAGATGTACTAGGGGCCTCCTGTGTGGGCAAGACTGGTGTAGACGAAGGAGGGGATGATGCAGTACCATGCTTACTCCCCTCACTTGAGGAATCATCTTGGGCATCATTTTCTCTAAATTTTGTGTCACATAAATCACATCTATTTAAATGAGAAGGAACCTTGGCTTCCCCACATTCAGAACACAGTCTATCTGGTAGTTCAGACATGTTAAACAGGCAAAAACTTGATAACAAAGTACAAAAAACGTTTTAAAATAAACCGTTACTGTCACTTTAAATTTTAAACTGAACACACTTTATTACTGCAATTGCGAAAAAGTATGAAGGAATTGTTCAAAATTCACCAAAATTTCACCACAGTGTCTTAAAGCCTTAAAAGTATTGCACACCAAATTTGGAAGCTTTAACCCTTAAAATAACGGAACCGGAGCCGTTTTTATATTTAACCCCTTTACAGTCCCTGGTATCTGCTTTGCTGAGACCCAACCAAGCCCAAAGGGGAATACGATACCAAATGACGCCTTCAGAAAGTCTTTTCTATGTATCAGAGCTCCTCACACATGCATCTGCATGTCATGCTTCTCAAAAACAAGTGCGCAATAGAGGCGCGAAAATGAGACTCTGCCTATGACTAGGGAAAGCCCCTAGAGAATAAGGTGTCCAATACAGTGCCTGCCGGTTATTTTACATAATTCCCAAGATTAAAATAATTCCTCAAGGCTATGGAGTATAAAATATGTTTATATATAAATCGATTTAGCCCAGAAAATGTCTACAGTCTTAAAAAGCCCTTGTGAAGCCCTTTTTTTCTTTCTGTAATAAAAATGGCTTACCGGATCCCATAAGGAAAATGACAGCTTCCAGCATTACATCGTCTTGTTAGAATGTGTCATACCTCAAGCAGCAAAAGTCTGCTCACTGTTCCCCCAACTGAAGTTAATTCCTCTCAACAGTCCTGTGTGGAAACAGCCATCGATTTTAGTAACGGTTGCTAAAATCATTTTCCTCTTACAAACAGAAATCTTCATCTCTTTTCTGTTTCAGAGTAAATAGTACATACCAGCACTATTTTAAAATAACAAACTCTTGATTGAATAATAAAAACTACAGTTAAACACTAAAAAACTCTAAGCCATCTCCGTGGAGATGTTGCCTGTACAACGGCAAAGAGAATGACTGGGGAAGGCGGAGCCTAGGAGGGATCATGTGACCAGCTTTGCTGGGCTCTTTGCCATTTCCTGTTGGGGAAGAGAATATCCCACAAGTAAGGATGACGCCGTGGACCGGACACACCTATGTTGGAGAAATCAGCTGTTTAAGTCGAAGCAAAGGGTTGAGGAATTCTATGGGCATTTGACTTAATTGTGCATGTACACACATGCGGACCGACTGCTCACGATCTGCTAAATAAGCTGCATCAGAGGGTCCAGGATTTCTACAGGGGAATGGGCTACAGTGCGCAAGCTTGCTGCCGTAAAATTAAAAACAAACATACAATTTTAAAAATATAATAAAACATGTGAAGCCTAAATTATCAATAGGTACAGTATAGGGCGCATTACATTAAACAACTTCATGTAATAGTGTCATGTGGCACCACGAAATGTAACGGTTGTCTAGACTTAGGGGGTACACAGGCTGGATCGTACAATACACGGTATACTACTTAGTAAACACCGTCAGCAAAGCAATCATAACATTTCTAGACAACCGTTACATTTCGTGGTGAGCTCCATCCTCTTCCAGTCTAGTGTTGCGAGTTTGTCTTGGCTCTCTCTCTCACATCATCAGTCATTATCCAGAGAAGTGGGGTGCTTGATATAATTATACTCATAGTTACATATGTTTATTTTGTGTTAGGCACACATTTTCCTTGCTGATAGTGCAAGTCATTTTTGGGACCAGAGTTAGTCACTGCCCATATTTAGGAGTGTTTCGGCTTTAATTACCAGCAAAAATGTTTACATTCCTACTTGTTTTATTTTTATTTTAGCCATCACAATTAATTAAAAACTAAAACATAATAAATTTGGTGAAATGTAAATGTATTAATAGTTCTTTCATGAGCTTCTATGACTATTAATTAATGTGTCACTATCACTAGCAACAAACATAGGATATTGCTCTTAATCTTCAGAAATATGTTAGTTACTTTATACATAAGTAGATGATAGTAAAGAAGGACAAAACTTTGTTTAAAAATATTTTTATTTATTTATTTAATAGAAAAAGAATCAGGTAAAAAGTACTTTCAGAAGTGATGCACAATTCCTGGCTAAGAACCCTCTTGGTCTCGGGTCAGTAATATTGATTAGTAAATGATTTGCACAATGTTTACCCTTGAGGGTTTGAGACCGACCAGATGTAACCGAGTCAGTTTGTGTCTCAGGACTTTAGAATTCTCAGATAGGGAACCTGCTCTTTCCCCAGTAAATGTTAGAGAACAGGGTGGTTAAATTAAAATTCAACCAAATTTTTACCAAATAAATTGTCAAAATCTAAACTAATGATACTTAAAGATATAGTATAGCATTAATATATCTATGGATGACCTAACCTGTGGGTAAAATAACTCTTTGTATATTGTGAAACATTCTATTTAAAGAAATATTTTTTATTATTATTATTATCGGTTATTTGTACAGCGCCAACAGATTCCGCAGCGCTAAATATTGCAAATGATTGGCCATAATGGTCTCAAATTAATCTGCTCCAATGACAACAATATAATAAATATAATACATAACAGATTGTGTGCTGCCAGAGCTCGAGGTCTGGTTTTTATAACACATGTATAGTATTATAGGGGTGAGGGGATCACATTGTTGTTATATGATGTATATGAAATATAGGGGAAATATGGGATATGGAAATTGTATCTTTTAATTCTATAGTTTTTGGCACCAATGATTGGAAATCCTACATAGTTAAGAAAAACACTGCAACTTTAAAGAGAATCACTATATTTACATTAACATTATAATTTATCAAACACATTTACAAACCTATCTCAGTTCTCCCTATTGCAGCTAAGTAAATGAATGAACTATGTACTGAATGAGTCATACAGTGTAACATTATTGTGTGTGTGATGAATTTACTGTATATTAAGCTAAGAGAAAGTAGTAAAATGACAGTAAAACAATTGTGTATAATGTAGAAGCGGCTTATTACAGATGTGTATGTGACAGAGTCAGCTGTATGTGCAGGAGTGATATTAACACACAGCGCACACGGGAAGGGATGTGATTCCTCCCATTCAGTTACTGGCAGATCCGTCAGCCCGTCACTTGTCTGTGTGTGACTCCTCCCACTCAGTTACTGGCGGATGCGTCAGCACGTCACTTGTCTGTGTGTGACTTGTGGCCCTAAAATAAACAAACAGGATTTATTAGTACACCATTAGTTAAAACCTTTCATAAAATATATTTCATATTTATATTTAGGCTGTGTGAACTCTAGAGAAAATACAAGGTATACAATATGTCAGTATGTTCATAATAAAAAGCTGGTGAATGATAACAAGGCTGTGTGGAAAATGCTCTGAGTTCTGTTAAAGGGACACTAAACCCACATTTTTTCTTTCATGATTCAGATAGAGCATGACATTTTAAGCAACTTCCTAATTTACTCCTATTATCAATTTTTCTTTGTTCCCTTGCTATCTTTATTTAAAAAGCAGAAATGTAAATCTTAGCAGCCAGCACATTTTAGGTGCAGCATGTATAGCGCTTGCTTATAGGTGGCTGACATTTACCCACCAATAAGCAAGCATAACCCAGGTTCTCAACCAAAAATGGGCCAGCTCCTATGCATCACATTCCTGCTTTTAAAATAAAGATAGCAAGAGAACAAAGAAAAATTGATAATAGGAGTAAATTAGAAAGTTGCTTAAAATTGCATACTCTATCTGAATCATTTAAAGAAAAAAAATTGGGTTTAGTGTCCCTTTAAGAAGAAGAGCACAATATACATAACATATATAGAAATATGATCACCATGATCAGGCCTGAGCCTCCCTTCTTAAAAAGAAAACAATGCGCCAGAAGTACAAAACACATTTATTTAAATAAACACACATATACTGTATGTATATGCAGGTAAGTTCTAATGTGCTAAACAAATACCCTAGCTCAGGTGAACCAATTTACACAAACCTGTCTCGCTACCCTTTCAGTTGCCAGATGAGCAATTATAAGAAATGTACTGCATGTGCTGTGAAACCTAGTTTACATTTAGATTATTTCAACTATTACCAAACAAAAAACATTTTTATATCTACTGAACACACACAATATGTTCTGTAAACAGGTTATAAAAATGTTTGCTTGGGCGGGAGCTTTCCAAGACTGGCGTGACTGAAATGAGCATTTCTCTCTTTGACCAGTCAATAATTTAGAACTTTGGGCCCTAAGCCACTATAACAGAAAAAAGGTGCAAACTATTACAGTGCTAACTTCTTTTCACTTAGAAAATCAACAAAACGTGTTATTTCATCAAGAGCAGACAACTGTATAGTGAATCTGATTACAGGTGATAAAGATGTTATGGAAATAACATCTTTCAGTCGAAATGCGTTAGTCTGTGTCTAGCATGGCACTTGGATTCTATTTAGTTCCTTTGTTTGCTATTTTTTTTAAATCAAATATGTGCAATAAAGTTTAATTTTTAACTTATTTAGCTCCCGGATCCATAATTGTCTTTGTATGGACTGAAAAAAACTCAGGTGGACTAATTTAAAACCAACAAATTTCTCAAGGATTGGAATATTGTAGATAACTGAGACATTAGCAGAATTGAGAACAATGGTTTAATGGTTCTAAAAGATTACAGTATATCAGACTAACACCAGACTTAGTACCAGCACTTCTGCACCCATCGTTAGTGCGGATATCACACTGACATACACCTGCTGCCTCTGGTTGTTACAGCTGACTGGCTGTGCGAACCGTATGACTCATCACCTGAGTGCCCCATATAGATGCAGTTAGAGTGAATGTCCAATAGCATTTAGTATGGCACAGTCATTTTATTTGTGGGGGAAATAAAACTGAGCTCAATCTTCCTAGAACTGCAGGAATATAGTCATAAAACAGGACAGTCCCGCTAGAATAAACAAGCTCAGGACTTCTTAATCCTTTTTTTGCTTTCTTTTTTATAAAAGTCATTAGGTATTTAACAAGAGGTCAGACCTTCCTTGTGACATTCATGCCAAGCTACTGCCTGATGGCCGCTGTTTAACCAGTAGAAAATCAATATTGTGGTCACTATAGGACACTATAATAATTTCTTCTACTCTTTTCAGGTATCTAGCCTGAACAAGGGCAGATATGCAACTGTATCCTTCCAGCCCTAAGAAATACTCTGCTAGTGGGGCTTGTCACTAAGGCAACCCCTTCCAACCATCATGCATACTGCGGCATTGTCACAGGTTGGGAAGTCTGGCCTGCTTCCCGCCAGCAGCCTCTTTGAGCCCTGGCTTTAAGGAGCTGCCCTAGACACGCCCCTCCCAACAAAGCCCCACCCATAAAAACAATGGGACAATACTCACTAGCGCATTAAGCTCTGCATCCTAGAAAGCTAAGGAAATGTTCTAGCAACAAGGAAACCTGATATTGGAAAAGTATTTTTTCCCCGGTAGTGCCTGGTTTAGCCCTCTTGTATGTGATAATTATATAGGGGTTAGTGACAGAGAAATAGCCACGTCTGTGCTGAGAGTTTGAGTCTCTAATGAATTGAGCAAGGCCTGAGTGACCTGGGTCTCATGTTGCCCAGCAAATACATAGCTCCTCCTACTACACCAGCAGCTAATCTGTGTTACCTGATAACTGAAAGGGGCATAAAGGACTTTACGTTTATGTTTTATTCCCCTTTATTTTAAGCCTCTTACCATAATCTTGTTTCCTACAGGGAGTGCAGAATTATTAGGCAAGTTGTATTTTTGAGGATTAATTTTATTATTGAACAACAACCATGTTCTCAATGAACCCAAAAAACTCATTAATATCAAAGCTGAATATTTTTGGAAGTAGTTTTTAGTTTTAGCTATTTTAGGGGGATATCTGTGTGTGCAGGTGACTATTACTGTGCATAATTATTAGGCAACTTAACAAAAAACAAATATATACCCATTTCAATTATTTATTTTTACCAGTGAAACCAATATAACATCTCAACATTCACAAATATACATTTCTGACATTCAAAAACAAAACAAAAACAAATCAGTGACCAATATAGCCACCTTTCTTTGCAAGGACACTCAAAAGCCTGCCATCCATGGATTCTGTCAGTGTTTTGATCTGTTCACCATCAACATTGCGTGCAGCAGCAACCACAGCCTCCCAGACACTGTTCAGAGAGGTGTACTGTTTTCCCTCCTTGTAAATCTCACATTTGATGATGGACCACAGGTTCTCAATGGGGTTCAGATCAGGTGAACAAGGAGGCCATGTCATTAGATTTTCTTCTTTTATACCCTTTCTTGCCAGCCACGCTGTGGAGTACTTGGACGCGTGTGATGGAGCATTGTCCTGCATGAAAATCATGTTTTTCTTGAAGGATGCAGACTTCTTCCTGTACCACTGCTTGAAGAAGGTGTCTTCCAGAAACTGGCAGTAGGACTGGGAGTTGAGCTTGACTCCATCCTCAACCCGAAAAGGCCCCACAAGCTCATCTTTGATGATACCAGCCCAAACCAGTACTCCACCTCCACCTTGCTGGCGTCTGAGTCGGACTGGAGCTCTCTGCCCTTTACCAATCCAGCCACGGGCCCATCCATCTGGCCCATCAAGACTCACTCTCATTTCATCAGTCCATAAAACCTTAGAAAAATCAGTCTTGAGATATTTCTTGGCCCAGTCTTGACGTTTCAGCTTGTGTGTCTTGTTCAGTGGTGGTCGTCTTTCAGCCTTTCTTACCTTGGCCATGTCTCTGAGTATTGCACACCTTGTGCTTTTGGGCACTCCAGTGATGTGGCCAAACTGGTGGCAAGTGGCATCTTGGCAGCTGCACGCTTGACTTTTCTCAGTTCATGGGCAGTTATTTTGCGCCTTGGTTTTTCCACACGCTTCTTGCGACCCTGTTGACTATTTTGAATGAAACGCTTGATTGTTCGATGATCACGCTTCAGAAGCTTTGCAATTTTAAGAGTGCTGCATCCCTCTGCAAGATATCTCACTATTTTTGACTTTTCTGAGCCTGTCAAGTCCTTCTTTTGACCCATTTTGCCAAAGGAAAGGAAGTTGCCTAATAATTATGCACACCTGATATAGGGTGTTGATGTCATTAGACCACACCCCTTCTCATTACAGAGATGCACATCACCTAATATGCTTAATTGGTAGTAGGCTTTCGAGCCTATACAGCTTGGAGTAAGACAACATGCATAAAGAGGATGATGTGGTCAAAATACTCATTTGCCTAATAATTCTGCACTCCCTGTATATCCCTGTGTATAGTATTTACCATAAATACACTGATTAAATTACATATGATTTTTAACCCGACATTTCTGAGTAACCAAAGTTCAAATATATATACTTGAACTTGTGCTTAAATTTTTTTTTAATCAAACAGGGCAGTAAATTATATATGGATCTGTAAATAATCTATACAAAAAGACTTGTACAAAACATGAATAGCACATAATATAATACGAAATTTATGCTTACCTGATAAATTTCTTTCTTGACACGGTGAGTCCACGGATCATCAACAATTACTGTTGGGAATATCACTCCTGGCCAGTAAGAGGAGGCAAAGAGCACCACAGCAAAGCTGTTAAATATCACTCACCTACCCACAATCCCCCAGTCATTCGACCAAAGGGAAAGGAGAGAAAGGAAGTAACACAAGGTGCAGAGGTGCATGAGGTTTATATAAAAAGAAACTGTCTGAATACAGGAAATAAATAAATTTATCAGGTAAGCATAAATTTTGTTTTTTTTCTAATGACACGGTGAGTCCACGGATCATCAATTACTGTTGGGAATCAATACCCAAGCCAGAGGACACATATGATAAGGAAGGGACAAGACAGGAACCTAAATAGAAGGCACCACTGTTAGAAGAACCTTTCTCCCAAAAGAAGCCTCAGCCGTGGCAAAAGTATTGAATTTATAGAATTTGGAAAAAGTGTGCAAAGATGACCATGTTGCAGCCTTGCAAATCTGTTCCACAGAAGCTTCATTTTTGAAGGCCCAGTAAGAAGAAACAGCCCTTGAGGAATGAGCTGTTATTTTCTCAGGAGGTTGCTGTCCAGCAGTCTCATATGCCAAGCGAATAACGCTCTGCAGCCAAAGGGAAAGTGAAGTAGCCGTAGCTTTCTGACCCTTGCATTTCCCAGAAAAGCAATCAATGCAGGAGACTGACGAAAGTCCTTAGTTGCCTGCAAATAAAATTTTACCTCTCGCACAACATCCAGATTATGCAACAAGCGTTCTTTGTGAGAAGAAGGATTAGGACACAAAGAAGGTACAATGATTTCCTGATTAATATTCTTGACCGAAACAACCTTCGGCAGGAAACCAAACTTAGTACACAGAACCACCTTATCAGAGTGAAATATAAGATAAGGGAAATCACACTGTAAAGCAGAGAGTTCAGAAACTCTCAGAGCAGAGGAAATAGCAACAAGAAACAAAACTTTCCAGGATAACATCTTAATATCTAAAGAATGCACAGGCTTAAACGGAGCCTGTTGTAACAGTTTTAAACACAGGCCGAATTCTAACCAAGGCCTGACAAAACGTTTGCACGTCTGGCACATCCGCCAAGCGCTTATGTAACAAAATAGAAAATGCAGAAATCTGACCCTTTAGAGTACTTGCCGACAAACCCTTCTCCAGATCATCCTGGAGAAAGGACAAAATCCTAGGAATCCTTACTCTACTCCAAGAGTATCCTTTGGATTCACACCAATACAAGTATTTACGCCAGATGTTATGGTAAATTCTGCGAGTCACAGGCTTACGAGCCTGAATCAAGGTCTCAATGTCCGACTCTGAAAACCCACGCTTAAATAAAACTAAGCATTCAATCTCCAAGCAGTCAGCTTCAGAGAAACAATATTTGGATGAAGGAAGGGACCCTGAAGTAGAAGGTCCTTCCTCAGAGGCAGTCTCCAAGGTGGAAAGGATGACATTTCAACTAGGTCTGCATACCAAATCCTGCGAGGCCACGCCGGAGCTATGAGAATTACAGATGCCCTCTCCTTCATTCGAGAAATGACTCTTGGAAGGAGAGCGAACAGAGGAAACAGGTATGCTAGACTGAAGTTCCAAGGAACTGCCAGAGCATCGATCAGAAATGCCTGCAGATCTCTTGACCTTGAGCCGTATCTCGGAAGTTTGGCATTCTGACGAGAAGCCATGAGATCCAATTCCGGCTGCCCCCACTTGAGGGTCAAGCTGGAAAACACATCCGAATGAAGTTCCCACTCCCCGGGATGAAAAGTCTGTCTGCTCAGAAAATCCGCTTCCCAATTGTCCACTCCTGGGATGTGGATCGCAGAAAGAAAGCAGTTGTGGGTCTCCGCCCACTGAATAATTCGGGCCACCTCTGTCATGGCCAAGCAACTTAGAGTTCCCCCTGGTGGTTGATGTAGGCCACAGAGGTTATGTTGTCCGACTGGAATCTGATAAACCGGGCTAAGGCTAACTGAGGCCAGGCCAGGAGAGCATTAAAAGATTGCTCTCAGCTCCAAGATGTTTATGGACAGGACTGACTCCTCCTGGGTCCATAAGCCCTGAGCCTTCCACAAGCCCCATACTGCTCCCCAACCTAGAAGGCTGGCATCCATGGTCACAATCACCCAGGAGGGATGATCTTGAGAAAGCCACCATGGAAGAGAGTCTATTGATGCCTGATCTAGATCTACATGCGGAGACAGGTCTGTATAGTCCCCGTTCCATTGTCTGAGCATGCATAACTGCAGAGGTCTGAGATGGAACTGAGCAAACGGAATGATGTCCATGGAAGCCACTATCAGACCGATTACCTCCATACATTGATCCACTGACGGCCGTGGAGAGGACTTAATGGCAAGACAAGAGTCGATAATCTTTTTTCTGACCTCCGTTTAAAACTTGTTTAAACATTTTAGATCTAGGATTGGTCGAAAGTTCCCTCATTTTTGGAAACTACAAACAGATTAGAGTAAAATCCCAGACCCCTTTCCTGAAAGGGAACTGGAACTTTTACCCCCAGGGCGGCAAAGTCCTTGACACAATGTAAGAACGCCTCTTTATCTGGTCTACAGATAATCTGGAGAGGAGAAACCTGCCTCTGGGAGGAAAAGATTTGAAGTCTATTTTGTATCCCTGGGAGACAATGTCCACCACCCAGAGATCTGGTACATCTCTTATCCAAGCCTGGGAAAAAAGAGTCTGCCCCCTACAAGATCCGCTCCCGGATCGGGGGCCAACCCTTCATGCTAACTTGGAATCAGCTGAAGGGTTTTAAGATTGCTTTCCCTTATTCCAGGACTGGTTGAGCTTCTAGGTGTCACGCTCGGCCGTCGGAAGTTCCGGCGGTTCACCTTGCATGCCTGGTTGCCTGGCAACGTGTCGCTCTGTTGAGCCGTCCCCTTCAGCTGACGTCAGGACTAGGCTTCTTATTCCGGTCTTCCTGTTCCTCCGGTGCCCGTTTGTTGTTACTCTGTGGCTGTTGTGAGTACTCAGTTTGTTCTTGAACCTTTGCTTGGATTACCTCGCTGTGCTTAACCCTCAAACTGCCTGATCACCTGTTGCCAAACTCTGCATTACTGACTACGCTGTGTTTAACCCTCAAACTGCCTGATCACCTGTTGCCAAACTCTGCATTACTGACTACGCTGTGTTTAACCCTCAAACTGCCTGATCACCTGTTGCCAAACTCTGCATTACTGACTACGCTTTGTTTAACCCTCAAACTGCCTGATTTCAAGTTACCTACTCCTGCATTATTAACTGTTTATTGTTTAACCCTTCTTCTGTCTGAGAATAAGTTGTCTTACCCTGCAACTCTGGTACTGTGGAGGACTATTCCTGAACTACCTGATTATAGTTCCCTATTCTGAAGTTTATCCGGCTGCTATCAATTTTTCCATTACTCTTTCCAGAGGACTCAGACCAACACTGCTCCATATCGTGAGTACCTTGTTTTATAGAAGTTGTCATGGGGTCACGTCCTGGATTAAACTCAGAGTGCAAGGGTGTTGTTTTAGTTCGCCCTAGCATTTGGGTCTTCTTCTGGACTTTACCTAACCTGACATAACAAACGGGCCATATTATGGATCCCAATGAGTTATCCAGGGCTGTGGCTCTACAAGGGCAACTTCTTGGAAATCATTCTGCTCATTTGCAATTCTTGGTTTCCAAGCTTGACCAGATTACTGCTCTGCTACATAACCTCTCCGCTCTTCTCCAGCTACGCCTACTCCTACTGCAGCGGCTGCTAGTTCTAATGCCGTTTATAATCCGCCTCAGCCAGCGGGACAGTATATACCTAGAATCCCTCTTCCAGATAAGTATGACGGAAATCCAGAAGAATGCAGTGGATTCCTTAATCAGTGTTGTTTACACTTCAGAAACAATCCTCAAGTATTTATCAATTCTTCTTCCAAGATCACCTTTATTATTTCCCTCATGAAGGGTAAGGCTCTGGCCTGGGTGTCTCCTCTTTTGGAGAAAGACGATCCTCTTCTTCAGGATTTGGAGTTATTTGTGTCTATTTTTTCCTCTGTTTTTGACAAGCCTGGGAGGTCTGCTGCTGCTGAGGCAGGGTTGTTGGATTTGAGACAGGGATCCCTTTCTGGAGCTCAATACGCTATTGAATTCAGGACTTTAGCCGCAGAGACTGATTGGAACCATGGAGCTTTACGAGCAGCCTTTCACAAAGGACTTTGCGAACGCTTAAAGGATGAACTTGTATTTCGGGAGCTTCCCGACTCTTTGGAGGATCTTATCAATTTATGTATTAATCTTGACGCCCGGCATACTGAACGTCTTCAGGAGAGAGATAGGAATCGGAGATCTTTTTCTAGGTCTACTTATCGTCCTCCTATTCAAACCCCAAGTCTATCTAATAATAACTCCCATTCATCGGAGTCTGTAGAACCCATGGAAGTAGGAGCTATTAAGTTAACAGAAGCTGAACGCCATAGAAGGCGTACTCTTGGGTTATGTCTGTATTGTGGCACCAAAGGACATTTACTGAAGGACTGCCCAATCCGGCCAGTAAAAGCCAAGGCTTAACTATTGATAGAGGGACAGAGTTAAGCCAGAATCCCATGTCAACCCTCAATTCTAAACTCTTTGTTCCTGTAACCATCACTTTTGGAAACACCAAGTTTCAAGCTCAAGCTCTCATCGACTCTGGAGCTGCTGGAGTTTTCATTGATTCAAGTTGACTCTCTCAGGATTACTCTTCTAGCCAAGAAACAATTAATCAAGGTAACTACTGTTAGTGGACAGCCTCTGGGTTCTGTAATCATTCAACATTCTACTATTCCTCTTCTTTTATCTGTGGACATACTCCACTCTGAAATTATTCGTTTTGATGTCATCTCTTCCCCCCACATACTGTTGATTTTGGGGTTACCTTGGTTGCAGCTTCATGATCCAGTATTCTCATGGTTTAAAGAACAACTTATTTCCTGGGGAACTACCTGTTTTAAGCATTGCCTGCAAAATCCCTCTAAACCATCCTGTCCTGTTTTGGCTATGTTGGAAGTTCCTGATTCGCTGCCTAATCACTACCATGCCTTTTGTGATGTTTTTTTCTAAAAAGGAGGCGGAGACGTTAACTCCTCACCGGATTTTTGACTGTCCTATCGATCTGTATTCTGGGGCACCTCTACCTAAGGGAAGGACCTGTCCTCTCTGTCGTCAAGAAAATGTCTCTCTTGAAGAATACATTAAGGACAACTTAGCTAGAGGATTTATTTGTCCTTCCTCTTCACCTGTGGGTGCGGGGTTTTTCTTCATTGGGAAAAAAGACGGAGGACTTCGTCCCTGTATTGATTATCGGGCCTTGAATCAGATTACTGTCAAAAACAGTTACCCTCTTCCGCTCATCCCTGAGCTATTTGAGCGTCTCCAAGGTGCTTATATTTTCTCCAAGTTGGATCTCCGTGGGGCCTACAATTTGGTTAGAATTCGTAAGGGAGACAAATGGAAGACGGCGTTTAACACTAGATTTGGTCAGTACGAGTATCTTGTAATCACTTTTGGATTGTGCAATGCACCAGCAGTATTTCAGCACTTTGTTAACGAGATCTTCAGAGATTATTTGAATCAATTTGTTATCATTTATCTTGATGACATTCTGATCTATTCCAGACCGTTACAGGAACATGTACACCATGTAAAACTTGTGCTTCAAAGATTACGTGATAACTCCCTTTTCGCTAAATTAGAGAAATGCTCTTTGCATCAGAGTTCCATTCCCTTCTTGGGTTATATTATTTCAGAATCTGGTTTTGAGATGGAGCCTGCTAAACTTTCGGCTATCAAGGACTGGCCCAGACCAACCACCCTCAAATCCCTGCAGAGGTTTCTTGGCTTTGCCAATTACTATAGAAAGTTTATAAAGAACTTTGCTGACATCACGTCTCCTCTGTCTTCTCTCACTAAGAAGGGACAAGATTGTAGGAACTGGTCTAATTCGGCAGTACAGGCTTTTGAAATGCTGAAATCAGCATTTTCTTCTGCACCTCTCCTCAGTCATCCCGTTCCTGATCTCCAGTTTATCTTGGAGGTGGATGCTTCCTCTATTGCTGCCGGAGCTGTTCTCTCCCAACGAAATTCGTCTATCAGCAAGATACATCCGGTGGCGTTCTTTCTAAAAAATTCAATCCTGCCGAGTTAAATTATGATTTGGGCAATAAAGAACTATTGGCTATAAAACTAGCTTTGGATGAGTGGAGACATTGGTTGGAAGGTACTAGTCAACCATTTTTCATTCTGACAGACCACAAGAATCTCCTATACCTTTATACAGCTAAACACCTCAATCCTCGTCAGGCTCGGTGGGCCTTGTTCTTTTCCAGGTTTAATTTTGTACTTTCCTATGTTCCTGGTTCCAAGAATTCCAAGGCAGATGCATTATCCAGGCAATTTCAATCTTCAGAGTCTACTCCTCTGGATTCTGAACCCATACTACGTCCAGTCAGATTTTTGGCTCAAGTATCCTCTTTTCCAGTACAGGCTTTATGTTCTGCTCAAAACCGGGTACCATCCTCTTACAAACTTCCTTCTGGTATCCTGTATGTACCCAGAGGATTACGTCTTAAGCTTTTACGTTGAGATCACGACAACATATCAGCAGGTCATCCTGGAGTCACCAATACACTGTGGAAACTTAAGCAGTATGTTTGGTGGTCCACCATGAGGAGGGATGTTAAGGATTACATTGCGGCTTGTAGCTCTTGTGCATTGAATAAACAATCTACTCATCTACCGTTTGGTTTGTTACACCCTCTTCCTGTTCCTCATTACCCTTGGTCCCATTTATCCATGGACTGTTATGGATCTTCCTGTTTCTGCTGGAAATACGACCATTTGGGTAGTGGTGGGCTGATTCTCCAAGTCTGCTCATTTCATACCTCTTCCTGGTTTGCCTTTGGCTTGAAAACTTTCTGAACTTTTTGTTCTGCATATATCTTGATTACATAGATTTCCCTTTGACATTGTATCTGATCGTGGAGTTCAATTTGTTTCCAAATTTTGGAGGCCTTTTTGTAAGCACTTCGGAATCAACATATCTCTTTCTACTGCACATCATCCTCAATCCAACGGACAGACCAAACGTGTAAATCAATCCTTGGAATCTTTTCTCAGACACTATGTAAACCATCACCACTCCAACTGGTCTCAGTTATTGCCTTTAGCAGAATTAGCTCACAACTCACGCTACAATTCCTCCTTACAGACCTCACCCTTCAAAAGCAGCTTATGGCTTTGTACCTAGAACTTTTCCTATGATTACCAGTTCTACTGAAGTTCCTGGAGCAGATCGCATTGTAAAAAATCTCTGTAACCATTGGCAAAATATACGTCAAAATTTACTCTCTTCTTCCATAAAACACAAGAAACATGCTGATCGCAGAAGGTGTAAGGCTCCTTTACTTCGCACTAGATTTATACGTCTAAAACAACCTTGTACAAAATTGGGTCCCAAGTACATAGGACCTTTTCGAATTGTTTCCAAAGTTTGTTCTTCAGCATACCGCCTGGCCTTACCCAAGACCCTCAAGATCCACCCTGTGTTTCATGTATCCCTACTCAAGCCAGTCATCTACAACCGGTACTCCATCAAAAGTAAACCACCTTCTCCACTTTCCGTAGAGGGTACTTTGGAGTTCGAGGTCAGACAGATTCTGGATTACAAGCTACGGGGCAATCTGTTGTACTACCTGGTCCATTGGAAGGGTTACCCTATCACTAAACGATCTTGGGAACCTACCTCTCATGTTCATGCTCCTGCTCTTGTCAAGTCTTTTCACATGAAATATCCTGCCAGGCCTGGTCGGGTCCCCCGGAGGGGTCCTTGAGTAGGGGGCACTGTCACGCTCGGCCGCCGGGAGTTCCGGCAGTTCACCTTGCGTGCCTGGTTGCCTGGCAACGTGTCGCTCTGCTGAGCCACCCCCTTCAGCTGACGTAACGAGTAGGCTTCTTATTCCGGTCTTCCTGTTCCTCTGGTGCCCGTTTGTTGTTACTCCATGGCTGTTGTGAGTACTCAGTTTGTTCCTGAACCTTTGCTTGGATTACCTCGCTGTGCTTAACCCTCAAACTGCCTGATCACCTGTTGCCAAACTCTGCATTACTGACTACGCTGTGTTTAACCCTCAAACTGCCTGATCACCTGTTGCCAAACTCTGCATTACTGACTACGCTGTGTTTAACCCTCAAACTGCCTGATCACCTGTTGCCAAACTCTGCATTACTGACTATGCTGTGTTTAACCCTCAAACTGCCTGATAACCTGTTGCCAAACTCTGCATTATTGACCATGCTTGTGCTTAACCCTCAAACTGCCTGATTTCAAGTTACCTACTTGTTTAACCCTTCTTCTGTCTGATAATAAGTTGTCTTACCCTGCAACTCTGGTACTGTGGAGGACTATTCCTGAACTACCTGATTATAGTTCCCTATTCTGAAGTTTATCCGGCTGCTATCAATTTTTCCATTACTCTTTCCAGAGGACTCAGACCAACACTGCTCCATATCACGAGTACCTTGTTTTATATAAGATGTCGTGGGTCACGTCCTGGATTAAACTCAGAGTGCAAGGGTGTTTTAGTTCACCCTAGCATTTGGGTCTTCTTCTGGACTTTACCTAACCTGACACCAGGAAGGCTTGACTTGATCTTGCTTGGAGGAAGGGGAGGAAGACTTGCCTTTAAAGTTACAAAAGGAACGAAAATTACTCTGACATCTCTTCTGCTTATTCTTTTTATCTTGAGGAAGAAAAGAACCCTTCCCTCGAGTAATATCTGAGATAATTTCCACCAAACCAGGTCCAAACAAGGTCTAACCCTTGTAAGGAATAGCCATGAGCTTAGATTTAGATGAAACATCCGCAGACCAGGACTTCAACCACAAGGCCCTGCGGGCTAGGACCGCAAAACCAGAAATTTTGGCTCCCAGTTTAATAACCTTTAAGGAAGCATATGTAATGAAGGAATTGGCTAACTTGAGAGCCTTAATTCTGTCCTGGATCTCATCAAGAGGGGTATCCGTCTGAAGAGATTCAGACAAAGCATCAATCCAGTAAGCTGCAGCGCTGGTAAGTGGTGATACACACCGCAGGTTGCCATTGTAGACCCTGGTGGACATACATCTTTTTTAGTAAAGCCTCCATTTTTTTATCCATTGGATCTTTAAAAGAACAACTATCCTCTATGGGAATAGTAGTCCTCTTGGCCAAAGTGGAGATCGCTCCTTCTACCTTAGGAACCGTCTGCCACGACTTCTTAATAGAATCTGCTATAGGAAACATCTTCTTAAAAATAGGAGATGGAGAAATGGGAATACCAGGTATTTCCCATTCTCGAGCAATAATCTCCAAAGCATGGTCAGGAACCGGAAAAACCTCCACCGCGGAGGGAACATCAAAGTATTTGTTCAATTTACTAGACTTCTTAGGATTGACTACGATAGTTGTGTCGGAGTCGTCCAAAGTAGCCAAAACCTCCTTAAGTAATAAGTGAAGGTGTTCCAGCTTAAATCTGAAGGATACCACTTCTGCATCATAAGAAGGAATTACACTGAGGCTGAGATTTCCCCCTCAGATGCTACCGACATGTCTTCTTTCTCAGGCTTATGGGAAAGGACACTCTGGATAGCCAGAACTTGATCAGAAACCTTACTGTTTCCTTACATTTCCTTTTACGCCTTCCCTGCAACATGGGGAAAGCTGACAAGGCCTCAGATACCACAAGGGATACCTGGGAAGCAATGTCTTGTAGAGAAAATCCTACAGGATTTCAAGAGGAAACACAGGGCACTATATGTGGAGACTGAAAAAGTTGGGACGCTTGAGGAGAAAGCTGCGGCATATCTGCAACAGGAGACACCTGAACAGCATCTGCCTGGGATAATGGTGGCTCATGGTCAAATATTTTATCTCTAGAACTTAAAGTTCTCTCAATGCATGAGGAACAAAAAGGAACTGGGGGTTCCACCTGAGCATCAAAACATAACTGACAAGCAGCAACTTCGCCTGGGATAATGGTTTGAAAAGCCTCTTGATCCATCTCATGTAATAAATAAGGATAAAGTGTAAAAATTCTTTATTTGAAAATAAAAAATAAATGTGTACTGTATCTTTAAATAGAAATGTGTGTTAGCGCAACAAACCAAATAGACCTCAGGCTACCTATACACCTCTGTAGCTTTACAGAGTTGCCTACCTGTCCTGCAGCTCATTTTCAAATACAAAGCGGTTACAGAGCCCTAACCGCTGAAAAAAAAACGGCTTACAACAGTAATCTCCATGAACAACACTGAGCCACCATAAATCACCTCACAGTCTCAATGCCCAAACTGCCTAAAAGAAACCCCAAACATGAAGGTTTAATAAAGTCCCATATTAAATAAGACAGCTTTTAGCTGTAACAAGTGCCACCAATCTCCTTGCAAAAGAAAATTAAAATGGCACTTACCTGAAAGTGCTGTCCGGCAGCAGGACAGCTCACCTGGTTTGAGAGGGTGCAGCACCTCACATGGACCTATGAAGAGAGAAAAACTGAGTAAACCTACTCAGGTTTTCTAGTTAGGGCAGCAGAGTCTTGAGAAAATGAAGAGAGGATTGTACTTCACAAGTTCTCAAAAGCCACAACTGCCCTACTGAAGAGACTGATATGGACTAGGCTAGACCCCAGAAAAGAACAGAGTAAGCTTACTCTTTTTACGCTTACCTAATAAATTTATTTCTTTTTTGACACGATGAGTCCACGGATCATCTCAATTACTAATGGGATATTCACCTCCTGGTCAACAGGAGGCGGCAAAGAGCACCACAGCAGAGCTGTTAAATAGCTCCTCCCTTCCCTCCCACTCCAGTCATTCAACCGAAGTTAAGAAGAGAAAAGAAAAGCCAAGGTGCAGAGGTGTCTGAAGTTAACAATAACCCACAACCTGTCTTACAAGAAACAGGGCGGGGCGGGGACTCATCGTGTCAAAAAAGAAATAAATTCATTAGGTAAGCATACATTTTCTTTTCTTTTTTGAGACACGATGAGTCCACAGATCATCTCAATTACTAATGGGATCCAATACCCAAGCTAAAGTACACAGATGATACGGGAGGGACAAGACAGGGCACCTAAATGAAAGGCACCACTGCTTGAAGAACTTTTCTTCCAAAAGCGGCAAAAGTCAAATTTGTAGAATTTTGTAAAAGTATGTAGAGAGGACCAAGTTGCAGCCTTGCAAATCTGTTCCACAGAAGCTTCGTTTTTGAATGCCCATGAAGAAGCAACAGCCCTCGTGGAATGAGCCGTAACTTTTTCAGGAGGCTGATGTCCAGCAGTCTCATATGCAAAGCGTATGATACTCTTTAACCAAAAAGAAAGAGAAGCAGCCGTAGCTTCCTGTCCCTTATGTTTTCCGGAGAAAATCACAAACAAAGATGAAGACTGACGAAAGTCCTTTGTCGCCTATAGGTAAAACTTCAAAGCACGGACCACATCCAGATTGTGCAGAAGTCGCTCCTTCTAAGAAGAAGGATTAGGACACAGAGAAGAAACAACAATCTCCTGATTAATGTTTCGAACAGAAACAACCTTAGGAAGAAATCCTAGTTTTGTACGTAAAACCACCTTATCTGAATGGAAGATAAGGTAAGGAGACTCATACTGTAATGCCGAGAGTTCTGATACTCTTAGAGCAGAAGAAATAGCAACAAGAAATAAAACTTTCCAAGATAACAACTTAATATCTAAGGAATGCATAGGCTCAAACGGAGCCCCCTGAAGAACCTTGAGAACTACATTTAGACTCCAAGGAGGAGTAACAGGTTTGAACACAGGTCTGATCCTGACCAAGGCTTGACAAAAGGATTGTACATCTGGAACATCTGCCAGACGTTTGTGTAACAAAATAGATAAGGCAGATATTTGACCCTTTAGAGAACTTGCTGATAAACCTCTCTAAACCCTCTTGAAGAAAGGACAAGATTCTAGGAATTCTGATTCTACTCCAGGAGTAGCCCTTGGATTCACACCAAATTTTATGGTAAATCTTTCTCGTTACAGGTTTACGAGCCTGTATCATGATCTCATTGACCGATTCAGAAAAACCCTGCTTCAGAGAAACTAGATTTGGGTGAAGGAAGGGACCCTGTATTAGAAGGTCCTTCCTCAACGGAAGTCTCCAAGGTGGCAGAGATGACATTTCCACTAGATGTGCATACCAAATCTTGCGAGGCCAAGCCGGAGCAATTAGGATCACGACGCCCTCTCCCGCTTGATTCGAGCAATGACCCGAGGAAGAAGCGCAAACTGAGGAAATAGGTATGCTAGACTGAAGGTCCAAGGGACTGCCAGAGCATCTATAATTTCCGCCAGGGGGTCCCTGGACCTTGAACCGTATCTCGGGAGCTTGGCATTCTGACGAGATGCCATGAGATCTAATTCCGGCTGACCCCATTTGAGAATCAGACTGGAGAACACTTCCGGATGAAAAGTCTGCCTGCTCAGGAAATCCGCCTCCCAGTTCTCCACCCCTGGGATGTGGATTGCCGACAGGCAGCAAGAATGGGCTTCCGCCCACTGAATTATTTTGGTTACCTCTGTCATCGCTAAGGAACTTCTCGTTCCTCCCTGATGATTGATGTAAGCCACTGAGGTTATGTTGTCAGACTGGAATCTGATAAACTGAACCGAGGCTAACTGCGGCCAGGCCAGAAGAGCATTAAAGATCGCTCTCAGCTCCAGAATGTTTATAGGAAGAAGAGATTCGTAGAGTCCAAACTCCCTGAGTCTTTAAGGAGCCCCATACTGCTCCCCACCCCTGAAGGCTGGCGTCTGTTGTCACAATCACCCAGGATGGGCTGCGGAAGCAGGTTCCCTGGGAGAGATGATCCAGAGACAACCACCATTGAAGAGAATCCCTTGTCTCCTGCTCCATTAGTATTAGAGGAGACAAATCGGTATAATCTCCGTTTCATTGCCTGAGCATGCTTAACTGCAAAGGTCTGAGATGAAACCGAGCAAACGGGATGATGTCCATTGCCGCCACCATCAACCCGATCACTTCCATACACTGAGCCACTGATGGCCGAGGGGTGGACTGAAGTACTAGACAAGTATCGATAATCTTTGATTTCCTGACTTTTTTTTTTCCTGTCAGAAAAATCTTCATTGAAAGAGAATCTATTATGGTTCCCAAGAAAGTTACTCTTGTATCTGGAACTAGGGAACTCTTTTCCAAATTTACCTTCCACCCGTGAGACTGCAGGAAGGAAAGCACCATCTCTGTGTGGGACTTTACTTGATGCAAGGACGGCGCTTGGACTAGGATGTTGTCCAGGGGAGGGCTGGCAGCCTTAGGCCTGGGGGGCAAATCCAGTCAAGTGGCCCATTGCACCAACAAATCAGCTCACAGCCACAGGACCCACAGCACGCCACAGCCAGCAGGACCCACCACAGGACCCATAGCCAGCAGGACCCACCAGGAATAACCTTTACTGAAGCCAACTGGAATTAGATAGTGCATGATCACTTCCAATTCTTGGAATTAGAAAAAAAAACTTTGTTTTCAAAGTGTAATTGCATAAAATGGTGCAAAATAATGAAAGTTTATTGCAAAGGTGTTTTACTAGACTTTATTTAAAATGTTGTATTTTCAAAGTGTTTACATTCCTTAAAAAATGTGGGCTGGTGGAATGTGCCAGCCATGGGGATTTTTTCCAGGGGTTAAAGGAAAGCTTTTGAGCAGTTTTTTCTGCAATGACTTTAAACCACTGATTTTTTTTTAAATGTTTTTTTTAGCACATTCATTGCCTCTTTAAAAATATGGTGACCATATAGGCTGGTAGAATTGTAGGTGTGTACACAACAGATTAACAACTAAATAAGAAAACATCTAAAATTTATTCTAAACTAAATAAGCTACAGTTAGAGCGATCACACATTACCTATTATTTTTCATGCTGCATGGAGTGTGTGCAGCCCTCATGTACACCTAAAGCCATGTTGCTTTCCTATTTAAATTACTATATATATATATATATATATATATATATATATATATATATATATATATATATATAATTTACATATAGTAAACAAGAGTCCTTTAGTTTAATCTTAATACACTGAAAGGGACATGAAACCCATTTTTTTCTCACAATTCAGATAGAGTTTACAATTTTAAACAGCTTTGCAATTTACTTATATTGTCAAATTTGCTTTGTTTCTTGGTATCCTTTATTATTATTATTTGTAGAGCGTCAACATATTCTGCAGCCCTATAAACATAGCTATAATATTCATTTTTAAGAGACAAAATTCATTTTTACGAGACAAATGGGTAGGGGGGCCTACCAAGAGTTGCACTGTTGCAATTCAGCTCTCATGAAGGTGATCTATAAAGCAGCTGGGCTTGTATGCTTATGTGCTTGTTCAGGCGCAGCAATGCACTACTGGGAGATAGCGGCTGATTGGTGGCTGTATATATGCTTCTTGTCATTGTCTCACCTAATGTGTTTATCTAGCTCCCAGTAGAGAAATGCTGCCCCTTCAAGAAAAGATACCAAGAAAATGAAGCAAATTTGATAAAAAAAACTGTAAATCCACTGGAATAATTTTTTAAAACTGTTTGCTCTATCTGAATCATGAAAAAAAACCCATTGGGTTTCATGTCCCTTAAAGTTACAGATTAAAGGGACATGAAACCCAAACATTTTCTTTCATGATTCAGATAGATTATACATTTTTTTTTTTTTTTAATTCTTTTTATTAAAGAAACACAGGTACAAGAAAAATATGTGTGCACATACAGGATAGAGTTTTAAATATATTACACTTCAAACTCTGGAATAAATGTCACATATATAACCAATATACTAACAAAGGTGGTACAGTTGTTATTGTTGATACAGAAAGAAAATAATATGATAATCTCCATTCACAACATAGAAATCACCTACTATAATCCTTGCAGAGCCTTTTTAGCATACCAAACAGATAAGAGGTTAACTAATATATTAAGTGTGTATGGTTTGCACAAATTTGAGTAATCAGGTATCATTCAAAGTTAAACCTGTGTTCCTAATTTTAGAATAACTACACAAAGAAAACAAACCAACAAACCAAACACAAAAATAATATTAATAATAATAAAAAAGTAAAAAAAATAAAAATAAAAAGGAGAAACAAAAGCAAAACATTAGTCAAAAATAATAACAAATGGAGTGAGATGGTGGGGTTCAGCTCGGGAGACTTACAAAATCCATTAATAGTTATATTAATGTCTAGACTATATTGTGGAGTTAAGATAAACTTTTACAATACAAGAAACTGGGCATTATCTGAACACTAGCATAAGATATGTATAGCATTGCCCTTTGAGCTAAACCTTAGGAAGTGAATGTTTTTACAACGTTAAATGAGGTAAACTAAACGACTTCAAGCCATGAAGTAAAACACACAATACTCCATATAGTGTGAAAAGAGAGGTGGGTAACAAAGTCTAATGCATAGTACTAATGTTAAGGCTATATTATGGACACAAGAAGAGTGCTGTCAGTATAAAAAACTGGAAAGTTTCAGTATAGTACCCCAGAGTGTGCACACTGTTTCAAAAGAAAGATAATGTGCATCTTGTAAAGTGATAGTTAACAGACTCTATGTTATTATGAGGTGCATATTCAAGAGATAATGCAGGCAAAACTTGTTAACTTATTTGTCAAAACTACAGGCAACATGTCACAGATAAAATGCTGGTGCCGTCTCTTTAGAGCAGCGGCTTGTGAAGTTCCAGCAGCTGAGGTGGTGGGGGAGTGGGTAGCATACCATAATGCTGCAAAGGACATCATCCAAATCCTGTGCGAGCAGTGAGGAGGAAAACCATAAATAATGTGATGACATGATATATAAACGTTACGGCTATCCTTGAAAGGAATTTGTTAAGCACTACCTCTTTGATCAGGAGCTTGCCCCACACGCTAATACTATTACACTGAAAGGGCTCAATAGCTTTATAACACCAGGGCTGCAATGATCAGGATATGTAACTGTCAGTTCTCAGAAATATCTGAGGTTTTTTTCCTCTTTTTTCCTGTTTGTTTTTAAACAACAATATATACCAGCAGGCAGTTATATTTGCCTACACAGCTTATAGAGTAAGTGAGGGAGAGCTGCCCACAAGATCATATGTAGCGATGTGTATGTCTCCTAATAGTGCAGCGAGTATAGTAAGTGGCTAATGCACTCAGATACACCGAGATTGGATTAGAGAATGGTTCCAGTTACTATAAATGCCGCTATCCCAGCATATACTTTAAAATGTACTAGAATCCAATGTAGAAAACTGATATATTATACATTCTAATGGACAACAAGAAAAAAGCAGAAAAACTGTTTGCTATTTTTAACAAACAAGGAGCCGTGAGCAAGCAGAAAACATCCTGATTAAAGCAAAAACAACAAAAAAACAAAAAACAAAAACAAAACAAAAAAACCCCAAGACAAACAAAACACAAAAAAAAAACCCAACAACAACATTAGGAAAAGTTAAGCAAAAGAACATAACAAAAAGGATTAACATTAATCTATTCAGAAAATGACAATTTGTCCCCCGGCTTATTTGTGTTCCAGAACGGCTGTAGAAGTGCTGAACCTAAGCAGCAGATTTTAACACAGACATTGCAGCCGCTGTATGACTTAGTGAGATAAATGTGCACTCTAATCCCTATAACCCAGTTATATATAACACATTTTTTTATTCTATCCGCTGTCCTGAGCCTAATAAAAAAAAAAAAATAAAGCATCTGCCGTTATAGCGCACAGGGGCTCCCAAAAAGTACAGTGGGGTATTAAAGTAATAAAGTGAAGAGTCCTCTGCTACCGTAAAGTTTTACAGCTAGATTTAGAGTTTGGCGGTAGCCGTGAAAACGAGCGTTAGAGGCTCCTAACGCTGGTTTTAGGCTACCGCCGGTATTTAGAGTCACTTAAAATAGGGTCTAACGCTCACTTTTCAGCCGCGACTTTTCCATACCGCAGATCCCCTTACGTAAATTGCGTATCCTATCTTTTCAATGGGATCTTCCTAACGCCGGTATTTAGAGTCGTTTCTGAAGTGAGCGTTAGAGCTCTAACGACAAAACTCCAGCCGCAGAAAAAAAGCAGGAGTTAAGAGCTTTTTGGGCTAACGCCGGTTCATAAAGCTCTTAACTACTGTACCCTAAAGTACACTAACACCCATAAACTACCTATGTACCCCTAAACTGAGGTCCCTCCACATCGCCGCAACTCGATTAAATTTTTTTAACCCCTAATCTGCCGACCGCCAACTACGTTATACTTATGTACCCCTAATCTGCTGCCCCTAACCCCGCCGACCCCTGTATTATATTTATTAACCCCTAACCTGCCCCCCACAACGTCGCCGCCAGCTACTTACAATAATTAACCCCTAATCTGCCGACCGCAAAGCGCCGCCACCTACGTTATCCTTATGTACCCCTAATCTGCTGCCCCTAACACCGCCGACCCCTATATTATATTTATTAACCCCTAATCTGCCCCCCTCAACGTCGCCTACACCTGCCTACACTTATTAACCCCTAATCTGCCGAGCGGACCGCACCGCTACTATAATAAATGGATTAACCCCTAATCCGCCTCACTAACCCTATCATAAATAGTATTAACCCCTAATCTGCCCTCCCTAACATCGCCGACACCTACCTTCAATTATTAACCCCTAATCTGACGACCGGAGCTCACCGCTACTATAATAAATGGATTAACCCCTAAAGCTAAGTCTAACCCTAACACTAACACCCCCCTAAGTTAAATATAATTTAAATCTAACGAAATTAATTAACTCTTATTAAATAAATTATTCCTATTTAAAGCTAAATACTTACCTGTAAAATACATCCTAATATAGCTACAATATAAATTATAATTACATTGTAGCTATTTTAGGATTAATATTTATTTTACAGGCAACTTTGTAATTATTTTAACCAGGTACAATAGCTATTAAATAGTTAAGAACTATTTAATAGTTACCTAGTTAAAATAATTACAAATTTACCTGTAAAATAAATCCTAACCTAAGTTATAATTAAACCTAACACTACCCTATCAATAAATTAATTAAATAAACTACCTACAATTACCTACAATTAACCTAACACTACACTATCAATAAATAAATTAAATACAATAGCTACAAATAACTACAATTACATAAACTAACTAAAGTACAAAAAATAAAAAAGAACTAAGTTACAAAAAATAAAAAAATATTTACAAACATTAGAAAAATATTACAACAATTTTAAACTAATTACACCTACTCTAAGCCCCCTAATAAAATAACAAAGACCCCCAAAATAAAAAAATGCCCTACCCTATTCTAAATTAATAGAGTTAAAAGCTCTTTTACCTTACCAGCCCTGACCAGGGCCCTTTGCGGGGCATGCCCCAATAAAATCAGCTCTTTTGCCTGTAAAAAAAAACATACAATACCCCCCCCCAACATTACAACCCACCACCCACATACCCCTAATCTAACCCAAACCCCCCTTAAATAAACCTAACACTAGCCCCTGAAGATCTTCCTACCTTGTCTTCACCATCCAGGTATCACCGATCCGTCCTGGCATCCGGTGCTGAAGAGGTCCAGAAGAGGCTCCAAAGTCTTCCTCCTATCCGGCAAGAAGAGGACATCCGGACCGGCAAACATCTTCTTCCAAGCGGCATCTTCAATCTTCTTCCATCCGGTGCGGAGCGGGTCCATCTTGAAGCAGGCGACGCGGATCCATCCTCTTCTCACGACGACTAGACGACGAATGACGGTTCCTTTAAGGGACGTCATCCAAGATGACGTCCCTTAAGTCCCTCGAGTTCCGATCAGCCAATAGAATGCGAGCTCAATCTGATTGGCTGATTGGATCAGCCAATCGGATTGAACTTGATTCTGATTGGCTGATTCCATCAGCCAATCAGAATATTCCTACCTTAATTCCGATTGGCTGATAGAATCCTATCGGCCAATCGGAATTCGAGGGACGCCATCTTGGATGACGTCCCTTAAAGGAACCGTCATTCGTCGTCTAGTCGTCGTGAGAAGAGGATGGATCCGCGTCGCCTGCTTCAAGATGGACCCGCTCCGCACCGGATGGAAGAAGATTGAAGATGCCGCTTGGAAGAAGATGTTTGCCGGTCCGGATGTCCTCTTCTTGCCGGATAGGAGGAAGACTTTGGAGCCTCTTCTGGACCTCTTCAGCACCGGATGCCAGGACGGATCGGTGATACCTGGATGGTGAAGACAAGGTAGGAAGATCTTCAGGGGCTAGTGTTAAGTTTATTTAAGGGGGGTTTGGGTTAGATTAGGGGTATGTGGGTGGTGGGTTGTAATGTTGGGGGGGGGTATTGTATGTTTTTTTTTACAGGCAAAAGAGCTGATTTTATTGGGGCATGCCCCGCAAAGGGCCCTGTTCAGGGCTGGTAAGGTAAAAGAGCTTTTAACTCTATTAATTTAGAATAGGGTAGGGCATTTTTTTATTTTGGGGGTCTTTGTTATTTTATTAGGGGGCTTAGAGTAGGTGTAATTAGTTTAAAATTGTTGTAATATTTTTCTAATGTTTGTAAATATTTTTTTATTTTTTGTAACTTAGTTCTTTTTTATTTTTTGTACTTTAGTTAGTTTATGTAATTGTAGTTATTTGTAGCTATTGTATTTAATTTATTTATTGATAGTGTAGTGTTAGGTTAATTGTAGGTAATTGTAGGTAGTTTATTTAATTAATTTATTGATAGGGTAGTGTTAGGTTTAATTATAACTTAGGTTAGGATTTATTTTACAGGTAAATTTGTAATTATTTTAACTAGGTAACTATTAAATAGTTCTTAACTATTTAATAGCTATTGTACCTGGTTAAAATAATTACAAAGTTGCCTGTAAAATAAATATTAATCCTAAAATAGCTGCAATGTAATTATTATTTATATTGTAGCTATATTAGGATTTATTTTACAGGTAAGTATTTAGCTTTAAATAGGAATAATTTATTTAATAAGAGTTAATTAATTTCGTTAGATTTAAATTATATTTAACTTAGGGGGGTGTTAGTGTTAGGGTTAGACTTAGCTTTACGGGTTAATCCATTTATTATAGTAGCGGTGCGGTCCGCTCGGCAGATTAGGGGTTAATAAGTGTAGGCAGGTGTAGGCGACGTTGAGGGGGGCAGATAAGGGGTTAATAAATATAATATAGGGGTCGTCGGTGTTAGGGGCAGCAGATTAGGGGTACATAAGGATAACGTAGGTGGCGGCGCTTGGCGGTCGGCAGATTAGGGGTTAATAAGTGTAGGCAGGTGTAGGCGACGTTGTGGGCGGCAGATTAGGGGTTAATAAATATAATATAGGGGTCGTCGGTGTTAGGGGCAGCAGATTAGGGGTACATAGCTATAATGTAAGTAGCGGCGGTTTACGGAGCGGCAGATTAGGGGTTAATAATAATATGCAGGGGTCAGCGATAGCGGGGGCGGCAGATTAGGGGTTAATAAGTGTAAGGGTAAGGGTGTTTAGACTCGGGGTACATGTTAGGGTGTTAGGTGGAGACGTAGGAAGTGTTCCCCCATAGGAAACAATGGGGCCGCGTTAGGAGCTTAACGCTGCTTTTTTGCAGGTGTTAGGTTTTTTTTCAGCTCAAACAGCCCCATTGTTTCCTATGGGAGAATCGTGCACGAGCACGTTTTTGAGGCTGGCCGCTTGCGTAAGCAACTCTGGTATCGAGAGTTGAAGCTGCGTTAAAAAAATAATCTACGCTCCTTTTTTGGAGCCTAACGCAGCCTTTTTTTGGACTCTCGATACCAGAGTTATTTTTATGGTGCGGCCAGTAAAACGCGGGCGTTAGTTTTTCGGTTCGTTACCGACAAAACTCTAAATCTAGCCGTTAGAGAGTCTTTAGAGCCAGTCAATAAAGTTAGGAAAACTGACCCACAGAAATTTTGTCCTTACTATCAGCCGATGCCCACTGCCCTGTGAGTGTATCGCCCATTATTCTCCTCTTCGGGGTTGAGGCTGTCAACAACAGCATACTGCTCTGTTTCAGATTTGAGCATTAGCTGAATCAGTTCTAATAGTATTCCTTGACGGGATACCCTGCCGTGTTGCTGGTTTCCTGGATTGGCTCATCGCCATATCTTTCATATCCATGATGATTTCCTTGTGACTGATCTGTGGTGCAGAGCAAAGGTCCGGTACAGTTGGGTTAGACAGCCCTGACCATAGCTGACACCCCTGTGGTTTCTCGTTCTGCTCTATTCGGTAGACCTCTGGAGGCATGCAAACAGTCTCACTATATAGCTCTGTTGGGATTTGGCGCCATTTTGAAGAGAAGCGCAACGTGTTCTCGGCTTGAGTTTCGATTAGTAATTTGTGCAATGAATAGTCCAACTTGCTGAGCGCTGGTAGAAATAGGTTCTTTAGGGATGTTATCATGTCTTGGGTTCGGTAGTTTGATTCTATGGGAAAGGTATCCATTTTCATTTCTGTGTCCCACTATACTGTGCACAGCATGTAGCGCAGCACTCAGTACTTATCTCTCCGTTCTCGTCTCTTTCTGTCGTCCCGGGGGCCAAGAGGTGTCAATCCTGATCCCTTGAGGTGCCCAAACAGCTAAAACTGCTAAGGGGTGATAGGATGGCGATGGATTTATCCTAGATGAAGGAAGAAATCTAGAGTTTTAAGCAGAGCCGCTCAGACTTGCGTCCATCTTGAAACGCCACCCACCGGAACTCAGATTATACATTTTTAAACAACTTTCCAATTTACTTCTCTAATCAATTTTGCTTTATTTGCTTGGTATCTTTTATTGAAGAAGCAGCAATGCACTCCTGGGAGAAAGCTGAACACATTTGTAAGCCAATTAAAATGGGCATACAAGTTCATCCACCTATCAGCAGCTAGCTCCAAGCTCCTGAGCCTATCTAGATATGCTTTTCAACAAATCATTTCAAAGGAATAAAGCAAATTAGAAAATAGAAGTAAATTGTAAAGTTGTTTAAAATTGTATGCTCTGTCTGAATCATGAAAGACAAATTTTGTGTTTCATGGCCCTTTAATAATACTGCAAGAATGCAAATGCAATTAAAAGCTCCACAATGCATGTACATGTTTAATAACTTAAAGGGACATGAAACCCATTTTTTTCTTTTAAGATTCAGATAGAGCATACAGTTTTAACATCTTTCCAATGTACTTTTATTATCAATGTTGCTTCATTTTCTTGGTATCCTTTATTGAAGGAGCAGCAATGTACTACCAGGAGCTAGCTGAACACATTGTTAAGCCAATGACAATAGATATATATGTGCAGCCACCAATAAGTAGCTAGCTCCCAGATCCTAAGCTTACCTATCTATCTTTTTCAGCAAAGGATACCAAGAGAACTAAGCAAATTAGATAATAAAAGTAAATTAAGAAGTTGTTTAAAACTGTGTGCTCTATCTGAACCATGAAAGTAAAATGATGGTTTTCATGTCCCTTTAATAAAAATGATTCAGGAAGCCTGTTTTTAGCTAATTCCTCCTAGAAACCATGAAATTACTAACTTAGAAAAAAACACAGCATAGACACAGTTTATCTTTATTAACAATAACACAGAAAGCTAGCCCCCGGATACGAAGGAACATAGGGGGAGGGGGCTTTTGACCCATGGGAGGAGTAGTCCCATAATTGGTGGAGTGGGGTGGGTCCCAGGAAAAGACTATATAAGGAAGTGTGGCACAGCCATCTTCAGAAAATAATTTGCATGGCAGCAAGAAGTTTTTCTGTCTTGCCTGAGATGTGTGCCTGCCCCGCTGTGGAGCTCCAAATGTGGTTGTTTGTTCCTTCTTTGTAGAGGGTCTAGGCACCTTTGGGGTCCCCCCCCACAATTTAGGTATGTTGGAGCCTTATTAGAGCATTGATTTGCAGTGTATGCGGGGCACGTTTGTGTTTTGTGTCTGCTGCATAGGGTACAGTAGTATATTGTTTCTTTTCCCTGCAGCCCCGTGCCGGTAGGAGAATTACATTCTCTATAACTTTGAGGCTGTTTTCTTGAGCCGTTATACTACTAGCTCAGATTACAATATGGGTATTTTGCGCTGTCCGGCAGACACCAAGGGTTGTTACCCCCCCCTTATTTGATTGTGACTGGAGGAGAATGGTGGCGGTTTCCTCTTTCCTAGGAGGTACGCTTTGGGAGATGGTTCTTTAGGCAGTCCAATTTTGCAGATGAGGAACAGTTCCACTAGCAGCCACTTCCGGTTACTATTGGCGGAGGTCTGACCCGCATCGCTAGGGTGCTGCACCAGTGCAGTTGAAAGCTCCGGGTGACATGGAACTGCAGATGCTGCTGGGACGTCGGAGGGTGCGTTGGTACTTTTGGCATGTGTCCCATGAAGCAGTGATGTTGATTTTTGATACCAGTTGTGTTATGGTGCTATTTAATACATGTGGTTAATTTTCTGCCAGCCGGTTCATATTTTGTGTTTTATGCACTATGCTTAACGTAAGTATGGGGGGGATTTGTCTCATACTAGCAGGCATAAATTAATTTCTTAAAACGCACATTAGCGAATTGGAATATGTTTGTGTATTGGCCGTAGGAAGTTTTGTTGGGCTGGAGTTATAGTGAACACGAGTATCTGCAATTTTAAATGAGGCAGCAGCTCATTATTTATTTCCTGCAGTTCAGGTAACAAAAAATTACTTGAAATCTTTTTCCCTTAGAGTGTTTGGTCCTTTGGACTTTAGGGTGACACTTTGGGTACGAACATGTCCCTTACATTCTCAGGTGGCGTGCAGACTTATCACCGTCACTACAGTGATTATATTGAGACTATTAGGTTTGATCCGGATGCCTGCACTTATGTGGGTGCGCATTGTACTGTATGACTTTACTGATTTTAAAGTAATCGTTAAACTTCGCCTTAATACATGTCCAAGTTTTTTATACTTCTTACTCTAAGTGGGGGCTCTATGTTAGATCTGGCTTTGGTGGGGTTAAATTTCCCGCCACTGGTCTTTTGGCGCAATATAGCTCTCTTTCAGATCAGGGCGAGCCTAGGGCATTACATTTGCAGAGCCTGTCAAGTAGTTGCATAAAAAAATGGTATATCTGTGCAGAAAAAGGGAATATAGTGGATATTCCTTCTTGGGGTTCACTAAACTATATGGAAGTTTTTTCTATATTCATAAGGGGGTGGTGTTTCTCTCCTCATGTAAAGTTTGGTGACATAGGGGATATTCATGTTAGGTATGTTTGTTAGTACTTATTCTCTGCTGTGATGGTTACACTCTGCTCTGCCTTAAGAGATTAGATTGGGGTTTGCTCTTATTTCCTCTGCTTCCTTTGTTTTGTCTGCCATCTAGTGGCAGTTAACTGTATTCTGCATCTAATTTTCTTTTAGGTACAGTCTAGTCAATATTTAATTTCTGTGATTCATGGGGCATTTAATTTTAAACAACTTTTTAATTGACTTTTCTTATTAAAATCTCTTGTTCCCTTGTTGGTATTTTATTTATTTTGAAAAGATAAACTTGGGTAGGCTCAGACTGATTTTGAACTGTATAACTGCCTCTGAGCTCAAAGCATTTTGGAATTTTTTCACAGTTAGACAGTGCTAGTTCATGTGGTCACATAGATAACATTGTGCTCACTCCCTTGGAATTATTTAGGAGTCTGCACTGATTGGCTAAACTGCATGTCTGTCACAGCACTGTGTTACAGGAGCAGTCTGCAGAGGCCTTGATACGAGGTAATCACTGAGCTAACAAGTTTTAATATAACTGTTGGTTATGTACATATGGGGAACATGTAAGAGAATTTCTAGTTTTTTAAATAATGGAAGTTACGGTGTAGTCTGCCCCGTTATGTTTTTTACATGTTTTGTTGCCTACGGAGGATATATATTATGTGCGTATGTGCTGTCATACATATATTCCTATGATTTGTTGTATTTAATATATACATTGGATATGTGGTCCGTACCATTATTTGTTGTTGAAAAATTATCCTTTAAGGTTTTTCCCATTTATGTCATGTATGGTGGATATTCAATCATTTATACTGTTGTATGGGAGCGCAAATATGACTATCCTTTTCATAACAGAGTCGCAGCGCTGTCGGCGATGGTTCTGTAATAGAAGGTTGTGAGTTTGAATCCGTGTCTGCATCTTTGCAGTTCGTTGGCATACGTGGCTGCTTTTTCAGCGGTTTGTAGATCGCCTTCCTAAGAGCAGACTACAGCGGTAAAAAATTTGGGTGAGCCATCTACCCGTTTGATCACTGTAAATGTTACCTTGTTTGCAGCCTAGCTTTATAGCGCTGCAAACTCTGTGGCTGCTTTGCTTATACCTGATGAGGTAAAAAACAATATATTATTTATATGTGTATATATATGTGTGTGTGTATGTATGTGTATATATATATATATATATGTATGTATATATGTGTATATATGTATATATATATATATACGTATGATAATTTTAATATTGCCCTATTACGGGGGGAACTCAGATCTTGCATTGCAACTACTATGGTTTTACGGTTTTGGGATCAATAATTTAATCGTTTTACTCTCTCTGGTTAGGAGATTTCCAGGTCCGGGTCCGATCCTATTGGTGGTATTTTCCATGCTTTTTTATCTTGAAGGGACAGTTTCCTCAATGTGTTTCCCACCTATAATGTCTTCCTAATGATCCACTCTGCCTAATGGAATGTATTGAATTGTTTACAAGTATTTACATTACCTTATATCGGCAGATGTAAAGGGGTATTTACCCTGTGGTATCCCAACCCATCCTTAAAGTTTTGGCATTAAGTCCAAGCTGTGTTAACATAGCCTGTAGTGGTCAGTACACTCCCTGTGGGGTATAGAAGGATAAGGTAATAAAATGTTAATTTCACATTGTTCTTTACAAGTATTGGTGATTAGTTTATGGACAGATATAAGATATACCTACAGATATAGGATAAAGACACAGGTATATGTACACAATGTGATAAAGTAAGGAGATGTGATTATACCTACAGATATAAGATAAAGACACATGTATATGTACACAATGTGATAAAGTAATGAGATCTGATTATACCTACAGATATAGGATAAAGACACAGGTATATGTACACAATGTGATAAAGTAAGGAGATCTGATTATACCTACAGATATAAGATAAAGACACATGTATACGTACACAGTGTTACACAGTAATGAGATCTGATTATACCTACAGATATAAGATAAAGACATATGTATATGTACACAATGTGATAAAGTAATGAGATCTGATTATACCTACAGATATAGGATAAAGACACATGTATATGTACACACTGTGATAACGTAATGAGATCTGATTATACCTACAGATATAAGATAAAGACACATGTATATGTACACAATGTGATACAGTAATGTGATACAGTAAGGAGATCTGATTATACATACAAGCTCAACCCAATTTTGTTAGGTTGTGGCTTTAATGCATGGAACCAGTGGTTCATTTACGTAAATAGGCCCTAAAGGAGCAAATTTAATTTTTTTATACTGTACGGATTTCTGTTTGCCTGGCCTGCCAATACCCTTGCCTGTTTACGCATCAGGGATAATTTTATAGAATGGCTGAGGATTATGGGGTACCTAGCATTTAATAAGTCGGAAGGCCTGCCATCTGTGATTATTTTCTTAGTATTACTATTGTGTCTGTTGGAAGAGAGTGCAGAGCACTGGGATCAAAGGTGGACTTGCAGAAGGAGATAAGGTCCTCCAGGGAGTATGCTAGGGTTTCGCTCTGGACTTTGAAGTTTTATTGGGGAGCGAAAAATTTCACGCCGCATTATCCAGGGCAGGGGAATTCTGCATTTTTTGTCATTGGCCGTGGCTGAGTGGAAGCAGCTTCATCATTTTATTAGTCTTTAAATTATGTTGAACGATGACCTAATTTGGGCTTTTTTAATCTTTATTTTAACAGGTCTGCAATGACTCAGGTGCCCAGATTTCTTGGGAGGAGTGGGGGACTGAACGGCTGGATGGGTAGGTGTTGGTGCGGTTCAGTGAGAGCCTGAATGACCAGCATAATGGAAGGAGGTAGAATGGGTAATGACTTAGTTTTTCTGGAAGTTATTACAGTGCTGGTGGCCACGTTTTGTGTGGGCAGATTCATTTGTAAACGGGTCAGTGTTGTCCACACTGACGACAGGGGGGTGGTTTCAGCAGTTGACATATTATATGCCCCTCACCCCTAATTCCACGGTCATTGCATTGTTGAGGCCATTTGGTTGGCAATGCCTGTGTTTCCATGCGTTCGTAAGAGCGAAACACATTTCTGGGGTTCATAACTCACTGGCCAATGCCTTTCATGGTTTTCTATGGCATTGCTACTGGGAGTGCGCGCCATGGGCAAACATAGTGGGGAGAGCATTCCAGTGTGGAGGGGGTACCTTGGTATGGATGTTCAGCCCACTTGGTGAGGTTTGACACAGCGCGGAAACGTGGTCGGCCTTTGCGAAAGTTTTAGCAAAAGGGGAAGGATTGATTTCAGTTCAGGGCTTTAGAGATGGCGCAATGCATGTGTTTGGGTTTTTTGCTGCAAGGGTTGTGGAGGATGGTACTCCTGCTGGTTGTCAGCCATAATATTTGGCCCCATGGGGGGCTGGGTTATGGGTATGTGGTGTCCATGGTCTCGCAAGTGTTCATTTGCCTCGAAAATTTGTGCAGCCACTGAAGCTGCTGTATTGGGTTTGGTGTCTTCTTTGTTGGGGGTGCCTAAAATTTGGGTGTTTAATTTGTTTATGGTTGTTCTGTTCACAGGGTTGGGGGTCTGGTACACAGGTGGGTAGTGGTCCAATTTTTTCAATCATTGGTCCCGGTGTGCGGCTTCATTTGAGAAGGAGGGCCTTCAGCCAGGGTTTTTTGACAGTGAAATGTTATTGGAGGGTTTGGAGTACGGGGCCCTAGATGGGTTTGCGGGTTGCCGCTGGTGGTGGATTATACTGATCTGTTCCAGTCTATGGGGGTACTCGTGGTTCAGGCCGAGGTACTGATTTAGGTTGCTTGCCTCAGTGAAGCATGGTGAGTAAGATCAAGGAGGCTTGGAGAGGTTTTTTGTGGGCTTGTCCAGGGTTTAACTGTCGTATGGTCTGACATGATTACGAGATTGGTTGGTGGGCGGCATGGCCCCATTATAGACTTAACAAGGGGAAGGTGGTGAACAAGCTGGTTGCAGCCTGATGCGTGGAGTAAAATGGGTGGTTGTGCATCAGTGATTTGGTGGATGCGGATACTGGTGAATTAAATTTGCAGGTTGGAGTACACCTTAATGTTTTAAGTTTAAGGTGGTTTCTCTTGGGGTTACAAGATAATTTTGGTGTCCTTGGCGTGAGGGGTGGCGGGCTGGTCTGCCTGGCAGTCAGTCCAGTCTTTGGCGGGTGCTAGTTCCCTCACGTTTGCAATTGGACTATGGCCATAAGTGAATGGGTTAACCTCCCCACGGGGTGGGAGAGCAGGTTAAGTAGCTTCTTGGACACGGGGTTCCTTGGAGCTTGGGGTTTTAAAGAAATAACGGACTTAGTTAAGTCCAGGTGAATTTATATACGGCCTGGTCAACAAGAAAAGGGAGATTAATGAATTAAGTTTGGGAGCTAGCATCTTCAGAATTAATGGAATTTGTATATGGTTTAAAGAGTTATTTATTTGGTGTTTTAAATTTGTTATTTAATAAACAGGCTGTGGCCAGTATTTTTACCAAGCAACAAGTGTCTGTGTATTTAATTGGTGAATGATTTAAGGTAATTTAAAGTTTATTATAAGGGGACGGCAATCGACGACTCTTGTGGTCAAGCTAGCCCCCGGATACGAAGGAACATAGGGGGAGGGGGCTTTTGACCCATGGGAGGAGTAGTCCCATAATTGGTGGAGTGGGGTGGGTCCCAGGAAAAGACTATATAAGGAAGTGTGGCACAGCCATCTTCAGAAAATAATTTGCATGGCAGCAAGAAGTTTTCCCTCCCTCCCTCCAATTGTTTATGGTTTTATGTTTTGTCACAGCTTGGCGGGTGCTAGTTCCCTCACGTTTGCAATTGGACTATGGCCATAAGTGAATGGGTTAACCTCCCCACGGGGTGGGAGAGCAGGTTAAGTAGCTTCTTGGACACGGGGTTCCTTGGAGCTTGGGGTTTTAAAGAAATAACGGACTTAGTTAAGTCCAGGTGAATTTATATACGGCCTGGTCAACAAGAAAAGGGAGATTAATGAATTAAGTTTGGGAGTTAGCATCTTCAGAGTTAATGGAATTTGTATATGGTTTAAAGAGTTATTTATTTGGTGTTTTAAATTTGTTATTTAATAAACAGGCTGTGGCCAGTATTTTTACCAAGCAACAAGTGTCTGTGTATTTAATTGGTGAATGATTTAAGGTAATTTAAAGTTTATTATAAGGGGACGGCAATCGACGACTCTTGTGGTCATGCTTTTAAAAGATAATATGCTTCCATATTTCCATGCAGCCCTGCTCACTAGCTCTGGGGTACACATACAATACACTCCCATTGCAGAATTGTTTATAAATGTGCAGCCTAGCAAGGGACTGTTACCTACAGTTAAACATTATTATTATTATTTCCCCATGTAGGATACAACATAAACTGAAATGTCTTATCCCAATGCCTCTGCTAAAATAAAAGCTGCACAGTATTTCCTGTATTATACATGAGGATCTTACTGCACAGCCACAGTATTAGCTGTATTCTACATGAGGAGTTCACTGCAGCCCGGCCCCTGAAGAAACCCCACACACTTGCTGACAGCACATTTATGTACTTACTGTTTAGTAGAGGTGGCCACACATGATCTAGCAGCTCACACTGATTCCTTTCCCTCCATTCATTGAGACTGCGCTCTGGCTCTTTGACTAGGGAAAGCCTACACTAAGCCCTTCCCCCTCAGCACATGGCCTTTCAGTTTCAGTGCCATAGAGAGAAAGGCTGCTCCACTGCTGCTTATGTGTGTACAGCTGCTCCCCCTGCTGGCCGTTATTAAAATTACAATAAAAAAAAAAAAAAAAAAAAAAAAAAGCAGCAGCCGTTTTTAACATGATTTAGGGCAGCCTGGGGGGCAATTGCCTCTCTGCCCCCTGGCCCAGTCCGCCTTGTTGTCCAGATAAGGCGCCACCGCTATTCCTCTTAAACGAAGAACTGCCAGAAGGGATCCCAAGAGCCACGAGCTGGAAGGGTTTGTCCAGAAATGCGAATCTTAGAAACCTGTGATGATCCTTGTGAATGGGAACATGCAGGTATGCGTCCTTCAAATCCACTGTTGTCATAAATTGACCCTCTTGGATTAAAGGAAGAATGGAACGAATAGTTTCCATCTTGAAAGACGGTACTCTGAGAAATTTAGAATAGAAAGTAGAAAGAGGGCGCCACAATAGCGTGATACCGTCTGGATATGTAGGTATAGATATAAGTAAGTATTATGCTTACCAGATGGTGTGACACTGTGCTGTGACCAGTGCAAGAAAGCAGGCTAGCACTTATCAGTGGCTAGTACACTGTGGAAGCCAAGCTCCAAAGGCACTTGTCCTAGCTAGCCTGCTTTCTTGCACTGGTCACAGCACAGTGTCACACCATCTGGTAAGCATAATACTTACTTATATCTATACCTACATATCCAGACAGTATCACGCTATTGTGGCGCCCTCTTTCTACTTTCTATTTTAACAGTTGTTCCACACTCTCTGGGATCAAGAGGAGCAGCCCTACCCACGTATCAGGAGGATACCTTTATCCCTTCAATTTACTACCAGTCTATGGACATTAAACAGGACTAATACGGTAGACTTGATCTACTATATTTTAAGTGTACTACCTGGTTTTATATTGATTATTGTTTTTTTATATTTTAAATATCAGCGCTCTTTTATATCCCTCTATTGGGATATGTTCATTTTTTCTTACTCTGAGAAATTTGTTTAGACTCTTGAGATCTAAAATTGGTCTGAAGGTTCCTTCCTTTTTGGGGACCACAAAGAGATTGAAATAAAACCCTTGACCCTGTTCCTGAATTGAAAATGGGACAATCACTCCCAGATCTGAGAGGTTTTTTACACAATGTAAGAACGCCTCTCTTTTTGTCTGGTCTGCAGATAATCTTGAAAGTAGAAACCTGCCTCTAGGAGGAAAACTTTTGAACTCCAGTTTGCATCCCTGGGACACAATTTCTACTGCCCAGGGATCCTGAACATCTGGAACCCAAGCCTGAGAGAAAAAAGAAAGTCTGCCCCCTACAAGATCCGGTCCCGGATCGGGGGCATGACCTTCATGCTGTCTTAGATTCAATGGCAGGCTTTTTGGATTGTTTACCCTTATTCCAAGATTGACTTGGTCTCCATGCAGGTTTGGGCTGTTCCTGCTTGGCGGTGGTAGAGGAAAAATTTCCCTTGAAATTTGAAAGGAATGAATATTACTCTGACGTCCTTTTTGCTTGTTTCTCTTATCCTGAGGGAGAAAATGGCCTTTACCTCCCGAGATATCAGAGATAATTTCTGCTAGGCCAGGTCCAGGTTTTACCCCACACATTTTAGGGGAGAGATATTGGAGAGTTTCCACAGGAGAGTAGAAGAGGATTTAATTAAATTAAAAACTGAAAATGACAGACACATGCAGAACCTTTCACATATGGAGAGACAGGGTCTTAAGAGATTAAAAGAACAGAAAGGTCTAGTCATAAAGAATGCGGACAAGGGGGGCACAATTGTTGTCATGGACGAGTCTGCCTATATACAAGAGGCTAATAGACAACTGGATGACAGGGAAGTGTATCAGAGTCTAAGTGTATCAGAGTCTAAAGTCCGATCCTACAATGATATTCCAAAGCAGACTTAAAGATCTGTTGGATGATGGACTAGAGGCAGGGGTGATGGACTTGGGCACCTTTGAGTATCTCTATGTGAAGGAACCAGTGGTACCTATATTTCACCATCTGCCAAAGGTGCACAAGTCCATTACCAATGTCAAAGGGAGACCGATAGTCTCAGGAATAGGTTCTGTTTTTGAAAATTTGTCAAATTGGATAGAAACATTGCTCCAACCTCTGGTGTGGAGGCTTCCGTCATTTCTCAGAGACACCAAGCATTTACTGAAAACTATGGAAGAGGTTACCTGGTTGCCAGGATACAACTGGCTAACAGTGGATGTGGTAGGATTGTACTCTGCCATCCCGCACAGTGAAGGTTTGGTGGCTGTGAGGTATATGCTAGATTTGTTAAGTGACTACACCACAGTGCTCAAAGATTATATTGTACGATCTATAGAGTTTTTGTTAAGTCACAATTACTTTGAATTTGGGGGTAAGTACTATCTGCAGAGACGTGGGACGGCCATGGGAGCCAAGTTTGCACCAGCCTATGCAAATCTTTTCACGGGCTGGTGGGAGCTGTCCCACGTCTTTGCAGATACGAACCCATACAGAGGACAGGTAATAGGATACAAACGTTACATAGACGATTTGTTATATATATGGTCAGGTACTGAGACAGAAGGTGACAAATTTGTTGCATACCTTAATGATAATAAGGTTGGTTTAGAGTTTACATCAGTGTTCAACTCCTTCAAAGTTGATTATTTGGATGTCACATTAATGGGTGACTGTGAGAAAAAGAAGGTCACAACAAAGTTGTACACTAAACCAATATCAGCAAATTCATTAATACATGCAAAGAGCTGTCATCCATGCCATATGCATTATGGCGTGGCAAAAGGACAATTTATTAGGGCCAAACATAACTGCTCTAGTGAATCAGACTATCAGGTGGAAAGTGTAGCACTGTTGAGCAAACTGAGAGAAAGAGGTTATCCAGAGGGGCCCATAAATAAAGCATACAAAGAAGTAGGGCACATACCAAGAGAAACATTGTTACAACCAAAGAGACCAAATACAGACAGTAAGGGAGAAGTCACATTTGTGACAACCTATACTAGTCAATACAAAGAAATCTGCAATATAATAAAGAGGAATCTCCCGATTTTATGAGGAGACGATATACTGAATAAAGTGATAGATAAGGGTTGTAGATTCACCTCTAGAAGAAATATCACTATCGGGAATATGATTTCGCCTAGTGCCCTTAGAAGACCAGCTAAGCAAAGTAGTTGGTTAAGCTGTAAAGGCCACTATAAGTGTGGCACAAGAAGCTGCACAGCATGTAGCTTCAATGTGTGTAGAAAGGTGTTTCAAAAAGAAGGATGGCTACAGCACAGGTATCACAGTATAGGCGTGCACAGTTCCCAGGCTCTGCCAAACCTAAGATCCAGATAAATAATCCAAAAATGGGAACAGCACCACACTGATGATTTCTAAAGTTGCTTTATTGGGACATCAAAAAACAGCACGACGTTTCGGTCTCACCAGACCTTAATCATGTGAATACAATATGGCCTAACCACCACACCTATATACCTAAAAAGGGAGGAGACTATCACCTGTTACAGGTGCATCTAAAACAGTGTTTCAGCAATTTAATGAAAAAAACATTCATAAGTTCATAGCTCCATCTAGTGGTGAAGAAAGGTGAATCACTTCCAACAATTAAGTGACCTAACAGATGCAGGTACAAAAATTAGTTTTAAAATAAAAACATAAAAATACTTAATTTAGATGGAGCTATGAACTTATGAATGTTTTTTTCATTAAATTGCTGAAACACTGTTTTAGATGCACCTGTAACAGGTGATAGTCTCCTCCCTTTTTAGGTATATAGGTGTGGTGATTAGGCCATATTGTATTCACATGATTAAGGTCTGGTGAGACCGAAACGTCGTGCTGTTTTTTGATGTCCCAATAAAGCAACTTTGAAAATCATCAGTGTGGTGCTGTTCCCATTTTTGGATTATTTATCTAGAAAGGTGTTTCAGTCAGCACATACATCAAAGGTCTATGATTGCAAACAATGTACAAATTGCAGAACAGAATTTGTTATATATATGGTAGAGTGTTCAATTTGCAAGGTCCAGTACGTAGGTTGTACCTCACGAGAGGCAAGGACCAGAATCAGGGACCACTTAAATGACATTGACAAAGAAAAGACCACCACTGGGGTGGCAAAACTTTTTTATATGAACATCAAGGAAGAGTAGAATCATTCAGATGGATGATTATAGATGTCATTAATAAAAAACCCAGAGGAGGTGATAGGGTCAAAGAACTGTTCCATAGAGAAGCCTATTGGATTTTCACCCTTAACACACGTAGACCAATAGGAATGAATATCGAGAATGATATCATTAATTTTTGGGAGAGAAGCAAACATTAAAATGACCCGATTATACACACACACAATATCCAGATCCCACTATACATTTAACATCTAGATTGATAATATACTGATATTGGAAAATGATATAATTATGAGCTGAGGTTATAAATGTATATCACTTAAGATAATATGGTTAAGCTTTAGATTAGAACTATTGTTACTATTTGACAGTATCTAATTTTAGTATTGTAATAATGACAACTACTAGTGGGTTAAAATAATTTTGCTAACTAATTTGTATGGTTAAGCTTTAGATTAGAGCTATTGTTACAATTTGTAAGTATCTAATTTTAGTATTGTAATAATGACAACTACTAGTGGGTAAAAATAATCCTGCTAACTAATATGTACACATATAAGTGTCGCATATGCATTGCAAATATTGTTAATGGCAGAGAAGCGGAACATTATAATATTCCCAGTGAGAAATGACACTTTGTTGGAAATATGTTATGAAGAGTGGAAGTGACTACCACAGACATAGCAATACTTTAAGCCGTTCTTTATATAACAAGTGAAAATACATTTATCTGAGAAAAACAATATCTTTCATTTTAAGTAATAGTACCTACTATTTTCCAATAGAGAAAGGGTTAATATGCACACTTATTAGCAACCAATGAGGTTGCGAGGGAGCATACAAAGCTCCATAGGCGACGAGCAGATAGTGAGTCTATGAATAAGGCAGAACACCCGAAACATGTCAGACTGGCCTTTAAGTAGTGTTTGTGGATTTTAAATATTACTGCACGTGAGCAACTATGTTTTAATATGTCTAAATAAAGAGAGTTTTTATCTTAAGCAGTACTTTTTCTTGGAATCTTTACATATCCGACCTGGGAGAGGGCCGGTGTGTACTGCAGAAGGGCAATCCAGCCCACCCGAGGGGGCTCCGGGAAAGTCAGCACAAAACGAATGCCAAGACCGGCTTTCCATACTGGATTGGAGTAACGCTGTCAGCCCGAGTGGTTAACCTACCGATTGGCCGCAACCAAGCACGTGTAGCGTGACGTCAGACGCCGAAGGGGAATCTCAAAGCCACGAAACAGTGGAGCACTACAGATCCCGGAGGGCTTTGAAGTCTACGCGACCGGAGTGAGGTGCATATACAGGGCAGAACAAGAGCAGGTGAGAGGGTAATTTTCTCTCATATCCTTTACAGAAGCCGTTAGCGGTCGGACTTCCAGGACCACGAAGCACTTCACGCTACCTTTTACAGGTCCAAACAAAGTCTTCCCCTTGTAAGGGATAGCCAGAAGCTTAGACTTTGAAGACACATCTGCAGACCAAGGTTTTAACCATAAAGCTCTGCGGGCTAAAATAGAGAAACCTGATATCTTAGCTCTCAGTTTAATAATTTGAGGGGAAGCATCCGTAATAAAGGCATTGGCAAGCTTCAGAGCCTTTAGCCTGTTCTGAATCTCTCCCAAGGACGTCTCAGTCCTAAGAGACTCAGACAGAGCATCAAACCAAACGGTAGCAATGCACGTAGCTGACTGTCACTGCAGGCCCTGGTGAACATAAATCTTCTTAAGACGATCCTCTAATTTCTTATCCATAGGGTCCTTAAAAGCACAACTATCCTCTATGGGAATAGTAGTCCTTTTGGCTAAGGTGGAAACGGCCCCTTCCACCTTAGGAACTGTTTGCCAAATTTCCTTAAAGGTATCCGCTATGAGAAACATCTTCTTTAAAATAGGCGAAGGAGAAAAAGGAATGCCTGGTCTCTCTCATTCCTTTGAAATAATTTCTGAAGCTCTCTTTGGAACTGGAAAAACCTCAGAGTAAGAAGGGACTTCAAAATATCTGTCCAGCTTACTAGACTTCTCTGGGATAACCATGACTGTGGAAACACAATCATCCAAAATAACCAAAACCCCTCTAAGTAATAGACTGAGGTGTTCTAGTTTAAATCTAAAGGTGACAACCTCTGAATCCATCAGAGGTAAAGTACCCTCTGAATCTGAGATTTCCCCCTCAGATACTGCCGTAGGATCCCCCTCTTGTCCTTGGGAGGGTACCTCCGAAATAGCCACAATGGCGTCTGAACTGAGTGTCTGGCCTTTCTCTTACGTTTGCCCTGCAACATTGGGAAGGCAGACAATGCATCAGAAATTGTAGAAGACATGAGAGAAGCTACGTATTTTAAAGTAACTCCAGCAGGCGCTAGAGCAGAGGTGCAGGGCACTGCTTGTGCGGGCGGTACACTTTGGGACATTTGGGGAGAAAGCTGCGGCATAACTTGACCCTCATCAATTGACCCTGGGGCAACATTAGCCTTAGAAAAATTTTGCTCAGAAAAAATATGATCCCTAAAATTTAAAGTCCTCTGAATACATGTGGGACAGAAAGGGATTGGTGGTTCCACATTAGCTTCCAAACACAAGGAGCAAGAAACATCTTGCAAGGCCCCTTGGTCCATAATTGTTCACAATTGGTCTTTTTAAGCAATGAAAATAATATTTCAAAAAAGCGTTACTGTCTCTTTAAATTCAAAGAGACAACTATTTTACTTTACTCAATAAAAACATTACCGTTGCTGTAAACGATAAATTTTTGCCACAACTTATGCTATAAAAAGAATAAAAACACCTCTGCACCTCAAGCTGTGCTGAGGTGCTCCTACCTGACCATGAAAAACGGAGGCTAGAGAATCCAAAAAGCACAATCTATCACATCCGATGCGCTGCAGAGTCTAAGAAAACGTTATTCCTTAACCGGTGCTAGAAACGCATGCTCCACAGTCCACACAGACCATGCGCTTCTACACCGCTCCTCACGAAAAGCTGACTGAATAACTTCCCGATTGCTGCGCAATGAAAATTGTGGGAGTCGGAAGCTCCGCCCATCGTGGGCATGATATTAAAAACTGAAAAACATTAACGTCTTTAGTTTGAATAAAAAGATGTATAATAAATAAACAAGCACCAGAGCAAATGGGTCCCCAGTCCCAATACCTGCACCTAATGCTGTCCCATTATCTCTCCTGAACTAGGAGAGGCATTGTGTCCCAGATTAAGTGTCTTCCATATTATTGCACTTAAGTCTGTTTTTAGGTAATGGTGTGCTAGCTCCTTCCTGGGTCCCCCCAGAAATAAATAAGTAGCACTTAACTTCTACCCTGACAGCTAGGCAGTTCACAGGTTTAAGAGGTCCTCTCCCTCCCATTGACCTGTGGAAAAAAGGCATGCTGAGTAATCCTTTTCCTCAGACTAAGGCATACAGGGCAGCAAATGTATGGGAGGCGCAGTGAGAATTATGTCCCACAAGTTCCCATTGCTCTAAAGCCACCAAAGCCCTACTGAAGAGACTGATATGGACTACGGCTACACCCTAGAACAAAGCAGCACAATCTTGTACTACTTTAAAAATAATAAGCTATTGATTGAAGAATCTAAAACTAACACCTCACTTTGCCACTTCCTATCACTAACGCAGGCAAAGAGAATGACTGGAGTGGGAAGGAAGGAAGGAGCTATTTAACAGCTCTGCTGTGGTGCTCTTTGCTGCCTCCTGTTGACCAGGAGGTGAATATCCCATTAGTAATTGAGGGGGATTGTGGGTAGGGGAGTGATATTTAACAGCTTTGCTGTGGTGCTCGTTGCCTCCTCCTGCTGGCCAGCAGTGACGTGCAGTAATAGGAGGCAGGGGAGGCAGAGCCTCCCCTGTCCAATCAGGGAAAAAAAGATTTAAATTAATATTTATTATAAAAAAGTATGTGTTTTTTTTCTTATTAAACTTTGGCCACGCCCACCCCGCTCCAAGGGTACCCCCACCCACGATGGCGATTTTCACTGATCTACTGTACACTCTCTGCGGCTCTGCGCTTGCGCTGCCAAATTCACCATGTTGCGCAATTAGGAGGCAGTGAGCCGGTCCGCTGCCCTCCATTAATTGCGCAACATGGATCTATAACACACATCGACGCTGCGCCACCCACTGGTGACTCGCCGGGTCCTCATACAAGCTGCCCGGCGCCTGGGCTGAAAAAAAATTAAAGTGCTGCTCTCACTCACTGCTTAGTGAGTCAGTCAGAGGTCCTGGAGGGAGACTCAGGAGGACGGCGGTGCGGTGCCGGTGGACCCGGTGGATTCAGGAGTGACAGGTCAGACTCTCTCTCAGACTCAGTCTTCTGTGTGTCTGGCAGAGTGACAGTGACACTGACTGATGAGTCGACCGAGCGACGGACCTATCAGCAACCAAGCTTTAGTCCATGTAAGGAGGATCACCTCATCACCACCACCCGATCAGAGTCCAGTTTAATTTTACTTTAGGCCTGTCTGTGTATGTGTAGTGTACAGCCCTGCCCCTGAATTATTATTTATTAATTTGTAGAAGAAAGTTAGTCACATCACACTCACTACTAATACAGTCTGCAG